>NC_089318.1:15695571-15907265 GCF_036669915.1 Pocillopora verrucosa | reverse complement strand
ATCACGTAGACGTCCAATTTGGCCATTAATTCTTTTTTTCGGTTTCATTGTCTCAAAGGGACGGTTCGGAGCCACACCCTAACCCCCACAGGTGTTTGATTTCTCTACAATATCTATAATTTCTGGACGGTAAAGACTAAAGACTGCAGGACAAAATATAACCACATTCATATGTGATGCCTAGTAGCTCCTTTTCCATTTGGAGGCGAGCTGTTGGTACTGATTAAAGGACTGTCTGCAGAGGAAGACGGGAATTTAGTTTTGGCCTAGGCTGAAGAAAACTTCTTTTAGTCTACAGTAATATTCAGAGTTTCTTTCTTGAGTCGACGTAGCCTTAATCATTTTACATGTGTTGGCTAAAGATTAGGCCATGCCGCTTAAGTTGTAGCTTATATTTGAAGATAGCCGTAATGACGCTATATGACGGACTTTGAGCCTATGGAACCCTACGGAAATAAATCGAAATAAGAGGCGAATAAACCACGTGTGGAAAAAATGAGGCATAGGAATAGCGAAGATGATGAAGAAGAACTTTACAAAGTAGGAACTTGGAAATGATTTAAGCTAAGTGTTTTTTCAAGATGGACAAACTGTGAGGTGGCGCCTTAACGCTGGATCGGGTTTTTTTACCTTTAGTTCGGTTAAATTAACAAGTTTCTCATTGACTGGTCAAACTTTGAAAGGCAGTCATAATTCCCCATAAAAAGGGCGATTGTTTTTGCGAGGGAAGGAAGAGACAAATTGTCTTTAGATAGTCCTTTTTTAGGAGGGGAAATCTCTATTGCTTTGTCTGATGATTTTGGGCGACAAAAAGGCAAATAAAAGGAACTTAATCCAACTTAGGCAAATTTTTGTTTAAGGTTGCAGATTTTTTTAATTTTTTACTAACCTAAAATTAACCTCTCAGTTTTTCTTCCCTAATCTGACTGCGGTCTATGGCATCTTTTGAATCTTGATGGTAGGGTTCTTTTTTATGTCTTTTTGTTTGTTTTTGATCATGCTACTCCTTTCCTAATTCTTACTAGCCGGGTAGCCGTATGGTGCTTGAAACTTTCTGATGGATACAAGCGCATTGTTCAACTTCATTTTCTGGAGCTTTTAAGCATTCTTTCCTTCAGAACGGTTAGCGTCTAAATAGCATAAAGAACGACAATGAAGCTTACGCTATGTGTAACGATTTTCCAGCTGTTTAATTTGAAAACAGGCGTCAAAAAAGGAAGCAAATGTCTTAGAAAATTGATGATTTGCTTTAGCACTTTAACACGCATTTCTTGGAGCATTACATTTCATGAATGGATCACCATTTAAAAGGAATATGAAGTAAAACGCAGAGGAAAGAACTTGAAATGACAGTTAGAAATTTAGAATAGAGAGATATTTTGAGATAGGTTTTTAGCAGCCTTGCCAAGCAGGCGTTAATGAACCGAAAATTGAGAGGCGCCCACTGTGACCTCGCCTTGGTGTTCAAATTTATTCAATGGCCAATAGGAGAATCCCTGCTGATCAAATAGATGGACGGATTGATGGGTGCATACATGGAGTAATGGGTATATTTAATATCAATTTATCATAATCAAGCAATGTGGCGTCTTTACTAAAAGGTGAACATGGTAAATGCTCCGTCTAAGAAGATTGTAAGATCGTTAGCGCTACATATTTAGTTAGCCTATTGTTTCCTACATAGGGCGTGTGAATGCGCCTATACACGTGTAATTTATTCAAAATGCTCTCTTGGCTTCGGCAGTTTAAGTTTCGTCGTTTTGGCAAGAACGTTATTCAGTTCCTTTTGGCTTACTTAGAAACACAACTGCAGTATACAGTACAGTTTATGTGGCCATTCCAGGGCTGTGACAAATTTAAGTGTCATTTTTTGGTAATTGTCTATTTAGGTTTTGTGTCTCTTTCGGCTTGGGTTTTTTATTGTAGCGTTTGTTTATACGTATATTTCTTTCAGTTTTTAGCGCACGCTACGCTTAAGTATCGCTCTACCGCAAGTTACCTTCGCACAGCTTGTCAAGTCAATAAAGATTAAATGCGTGTCAAAATGTCATTCCTGGTGCCGGCATCGAATCCGCTGTGTTGGCAGTTATAAAGATAATCCGGGAACAACAACTTATGTATAATTTTTTCCTAAAGCAATAACACTCTAGCTCCTAACGAGATTGTGTAAAATGTCGATTTCATTTGCAACTTGCAAACGTTTTGAATTAACTCTGACGGTTTTCCAAAGTATTAAACGTCAATGAAACAGCCCAAAATATGTGCGGGAACTATACTGGAAACGACTTTTACCCTGCATATCATGCGGGGCGAAAATCGTTTACGTGCACTCTGAAATTAGGTATCTGCGAGTCGCACATTTGTCTCTGATATACTCATGATATGCCCGAGAAAATCCCCAAAATTATCTTCTGTAGACTTTAAATGTTCGACAGCGGAGTACCTGACGACCTCTACTTATGACTCATATGCGCCGATCAAAGGGCGACTGAATTCTTGGCTGCCAACACAGGTACTCGTTGTTGAGGTTTTTTAAGGGGGAGGAGGGAGTGGGGCATTCAGCGTCATGGTCATTTACTGATGATTATTCCCGGCCTAAAGGTTGCAATATTTAAAATTCAGTATGAGTTAGTGTCGAGTCTTAACCCCCCTCTGAGATCTGAGATCTGAGATCCTGAGCATGCTGAATTTTTGTTATATTAGAAAGTGCCATTTTTCACCCGTTACCCAATCACAATTCCAAACGGGAGCCAGATCAGAGAAAAACCTCCCATATATTTCCACTAACCTTTCAGATGCAGATATATCTGACAGACAGATACTTGAATGATCCATAGCACGGGTCACCGAAAACTGAGTTACTTGCATGTATCTCACAGATGAATCTGCCGTTGTATTTGGCCATTAGTTTCGAGAGGGAGCTCGATGCATGACAGGAAGTTGTACGAATATTAGAGTGTTGGCAGACGTAGCGGTTACGTCTCCCGTAAGACGCGTACGTTACAGAAATCTTTTTCCCATATGTGCACCCAATAACTGCTTTGCCATGCTCGCAAATAATGGAGGATAGGTATGCTAAGTAAAAGAAAGAGAGACAAAATTTCTGTCTCAATTAAACAACCGAACTCTTCCAAAAGTTGATAACAGAAAATAAATTAAATCTCCCATGCCGTTGGCTAAGTAAAGAGGAGAGATGGTTTCAACCCTTAAAAGTTTTTGGACATAACTGTTGAAAACCAGCTTCTGGAGATATCAAGGGAAAAGTGAAGAATGACGTAACAATTTTCTAGGTCATAGATAAATAATGAAATTAATAAAAATTATGCTTTTGGCAAACGTGTTTAGCTAAATAAGTTTGTTTACGGACACACGGCATTTGGGGGCGTAAGGTCCACTTAAGAGACGAGAAAAGTGAAAAAAGTTTATCCCACGCTTTTATCTCAAACAGAGCAATCTATCTTAAGATAAATGGCCAAACCTCCCTAGAGTATTGAAAGTAGAATTGGAGAGATTCCTTCACACCAAAGTTTAGCTCTTATCAGGATACAGGATATCTTTCCTTTACAATAATTATAGTACGAGGGGCGGCTTCTTAAATATTGTCCTTAAGCGCAGTTGGTTTGGAATAAGGTGCCATTTACCCATCAATAGGTTCTTTAGAATAGTTAAAGCCGGATGATATTGCGTTACAAAGGGCAATGTATTCTGTGTGCTATTTTCTTTGTTTTTGAGTGACCTTTCTGTCCCGGAGAGAATAACTTCAGTGACAACATAAAAATATGTTTCGCCAAAATTTCGTTTGATTATCCTCTATTCCTTTAGCGGATGTTGAAATTCTGTGCGTTTTTATTAAACGTGGAAGGTGACGAGTCTGTTCTTAGGGGGTGTTGTGCTTCTCCTTTTAAGAATCCTTGCTCCACGCGAGATGGATGACAAGAAGCAAAATTCGTGTACTGTAAGATCTCTGTCACTGTAATGTGTTTGCACTTCATGGGTCGATTCCTTGTTAAATATCTCTCCTTTGTGCCTATTGAGTCCGAGAACGTAATTTCTGAATCTATATTCAGTTTCAGTCGTAAAATATGATTGTTTTGAGGTAACTGTTTGTACAAATTCTTCGATTTTGGTTATACTCAACAGACTTGAGGGTTAAAGGGGTAAGTTTCTAAAGAAACTGTGGTGCTGCGTCGGTGGGAGAGTATAGCAGGTAATTTAGTGTTAACAACTGGGTTGAAAACGTAAATTAGCCACCGTAAAGGGTAAAAAAGCTGACGTTTCGAGCGTTAGCCCTTCGTCAGAGCGATTGGCGAAGGGCTAACGCTCGAAACGTCAGCTTTTTTACCCTTTACGGTGGCTAATTTACGTTTTCAACCCAGTTGTTAACACTAAATTACCTGCTAGACTTGAGGGTTAGTTGTGCTCTGGTCGATAATACCTTTTCTCATTTTTGCCATGAAAACATTGACAAAAGCGAAGGCCATTATTGTACCCATCGCCGTTCCGTGGATTTGTAAATAATTCTGTCTGTTGAATTGGAATGAATTTTCTTGTACATTAGGCAGAACATTTGCTTTTAGAATTTGGTAAGGCCTTGTAATTAAATTGTTTTAATAAAAGTAGTTGCAAGCTTTTCATCAACAACTGTAATACAGTTGTAATCCTCTCCTCTTGATGTATTAATGTGTTTAAGCTGGATAAAGGATTTATCTACGCCAGATTGGTTTTCTCAATAAGGTTTAAAATATCAATACAAAATCTTTTCTATCTCCCAGGTACGTTGTCGTTTTCGTTGTCGCATCGGCTGTATGAGGTGGTCAAAAAAACATGAAAATATTTCTTTAGGGCCGTGACACCCTGATATAATAGGTCTACCTGCTGACCAGGATGTCTTTTCATACGATATGATAATGGGGGTGGCTCCTTAGATAAACTTAGGTAAAGCCAGATTACATTGTGTTACAAAAGGCAATTATTTTTTTGTGCTCTTTTTCCTATATTTTTGAGCGACCTTTCTCTCCTGTGAAGAATAGCACCTAAAGAATAGAGGATACTTATCTGAAATGTTGGAAAAATATATCTCTGAATTTTCACCGAGAGAGAAAGGTCACTCGAAAACAAAGAAAATAGTACACAGAATTATATTTTGCCTTTTGTATCTCAGTATCAGCCGCTTTTACCTAACCCAGAGTGCATATTAATGGGGAAATGGTAGCTGATTTAGAAACTACCACCGGCTCAAGAGACATATTTCAGGAGTCAACCCTATCGCAAAGGAAAGTCGTTCAGAGATATCCTGGTAAGAGCTTAACTTTCAAGGCAGAAAATTTAAAATCGTTTGCGAATGGCAGGAGTCGCACCGTCTCATCAACACTTTTAAAACACTCTTCTTGTGTGCATGCAACAGTGGTTACGCATACCGCGGGAAACATACCTCGAATACCTCTTTCCGAATTGTTGGCAATGAACGCAAAAGAGTTGGTATAGGGAGGTCTTATAATCAGTGAAACTTACCTGAAAGATCTCAATCGTCCTGTTTGAGCTTCCTTGTAGTTCGAACAATAATGCGTAGAGCTTCTTCCAAATTGCTCCAAATGTTTGTTTCAACCTGTTTGTTTGTCAATTTTGAAATTTTCCTAGAAAGATCGATTAATGAATCAAAGTTTTCAGAAATTTAGGCATCACTCATCGTTTCCAATCGATGCATTGAAATTGTATAAGTTGTAAGCATCTTTCAGATGATAGGTTCTTCTATCCATGTATCTGAGAATAACTTCAAAAGAGGCACCCAGCCTTGTTTCTTTTAAATTCTAAGTGATTCTTGTACTCTGATCAATCAAGGATTGCGTCACATCTCACCATAATAACCTGGCAACAAGGGATCATAGGGAGGGAACTAAATTCTAAAATGGCGGCCTACGTTTTCCCATGTTTACGGGGAAGTGTGAAACGCGATAGGACAAATTCATTTCCGAAGAGCACAAAAGATGCTACAAAGTTTGGCGGATCGTCTTTCAAAAGTAATAAAAGAGGTTTTTGCTGATAAATATTTTAAAAAAAGCCTTTTATCTTCTAGTCGAAATTGATTGCTTATCTCGGTGCGAGTAAATAAAAAGATTGAAAAAAATGTGCGAAATGCTTCTCTATTTAGAGAAAGAGGAGTTACAACAACAACAGAATTCGAGCGATTATACTAAAACGATTATTCGCCTCAGGCTCAAAGAATATAGTTGAATAATCAACCTGACTTTTTCTCGGAGATTATCATCAATATTCATTGAACATGAGGCGAGTAATAGTTAATTTCTAAGGTCAATTAGTTTGTACTTATTCAAATTGTAAAAAAAACTCTGAATATTAATGTTCTTCCTCAGATAGTACTACAAAGTAAAAGTTAGGCATTTGATTACTTAAAAAACTAGAGAAATTACGTTTTAAAAATTTAAAAGGCCAAAATGATGAAACATTGTACATCAGTCCGCCTTCTATCTTTCTATGCGTTTAAATGTTTCCCTTTCGTTGTTTTGATTTAGTTTCTTTTTTTTTTTACCAAATGGATAACCTTTCAGTGACAAAGATATATGCTTTTATCAATGAAAAATTATAAACATCGAGATATACTTGTAGCGCCTTCACGTAATGTGGTAATCAAACAGGAGTCAACAAAACATAAAATCCATTGGGCTACAACTGGCCACGAACCTTTCTCAAAAACATGCAGAGCACACCTCGTTTGAAGTAAAAACGCGATAAACGGCGCTACTGTTGACACCTCCTCTAATTAAAATGTCAGTAATACTATATTATTGGCATTACAGCCAAAATACGAATGACTACATGACTACCACGACAAAATTGACTATTGTTACCACTTTCTTCTAGTTAAGTCTTTCATGTAACACAAATTATTTATTTGACTTGAATAACAAAAAGAGATAAAAGTTACGATTTTAGAGCAAATTGGATTTCATGATCAATTTGATAAGAGCTATCAATTACATTACATTTCTCTCGCTTTTTTTTTTTTTTTGCAGGCAAAGAGGAGTTTTTTCAATTCACTATCGCTTGCATGCTGTGTTGTCTCTGGATACGTTACAACAGCGAACGCTGATGTCATCAACTCTCTTTTAATCAAATGAGATGAATTGACCCTATAGATGGCTATTCGACTTACAATTTAAATAAAATTTCTTTCTGAAATACAATAGTTTACACTAATAATTATTTATGCTGAAATCATGTGTCATTATCTGAACCGGCTGTCCCACGCAAAAGGTTCTTTAAATCTGTTTTTGTTAAGGATATAACCGCATCTTTTTCTCGCAGGAAAAAAAAAATGCCGTCATTACCAAATAAACTCGTTGTTTCGCCGCTTCCATGTCGTGGTGAGCTATTGTTTTAAACAACGTACTCATCAACTCATGATTGGGCGGATTCCCACCAGATCCGGAAAATTTCCATGAGAAAGAAGATCATGTCACAAGAATACAAAGATTCACCTGTCTTATGACTTTTAATGTTGTTTGTTAGTGATGCCTAGTGAAATTATATCAGCTGCGCTATATACAAGCCATTTTACTGGCTTTTAAATTTTGAGAGAATTTTCGTTGAGGTCAGAAATCAATTGCCTACTTTACCAGAGTGATGAACACGAGTTTAAACGCAGAGTCCACAGAATGGACGCGTCATGGAAATCTCTCATGCTACCACCTGACTCGATTTTTAGTCTATAGTCAAGATGCGTTGAAATTACCTTTTATCCTAAATTGTGTGCTCAATGCAGTTTTGTCAGTTACAGCGATCGTTGGAAATTCAGCGATTCTCTGGGCGTTAACCAAATCGTCTTCGACGCTTCGCCCCCCATCAAAGGCTCTTCTCTTCAGCTTAGCAATGTCTGACCTCGGAGTCGGCGCCCTTGTTCAACCGCTTTACATCACTTACAAAGCAGCCGAAGTGAACGATAACTTTCGAATGTTTTGTGTGGCTGGGATTGGCTTCCATTTGTCTGCGAATGTGTTTTCGGCCGTGTCTTTTTTAACTGTGACTGCGATCGCTATCGACAGACTACTGGCGCTCCATCTAAAAAAGGGTTACAACGCGGCCATTTCTCTGAGACGTGTTGCCATTTTACTGCTCCTTCTTTGGTCAGCAACAAGCTTATGGGTCATTGCCTGGATCAAGAGTATCGAGATCTATCAAATCTTCAATATTGCAAGCGTGTTTGTCTGTCTCTTGATATGCGCTTCGGCTTATGTCACCCTTCAAATTCGTTTGCGCATGCTACAGAACTCCATGATCGCCTCACGTTTCCAAACACAGGACACTGAATCACAAGTTATTTTGCATGTGAAAGAAAACACACCCCATCTTCAGCTTTATCGACGATCCGTGGTCACAATGTTTTATATCTACATTCTGTTAATTCTCTGTTACGTTCCATATTTGTCCATGTTCATTGTTATAGAAGTAACGGGGAGAGATTCAGTGAAGATCGCGTGTTTGAGCTTTGCAATGACAGTGTTGTTCGCAAATGCATCATTAAACCCTTTTCTTTACTGTTGGAGAATTCAAGAGATTCGCCGAGAAATTTCAAAAGCAGCGAAGAATATTTTTTGTCGAAAATGAGCCGAAATAAAAATCAAGGTCTATGAGGAAAAAACTCAAAACTCAGCTTTGATGAATGTAAATGTTCACTAGTCATTCAGCCCCCGAGGGTCATTAATGACAGCTAGAATGATATGAGTGTTTGCAATCAACATTTCAGAATATTTCAAACCTGAGTTGGTTTTTCTCTCAAATTATTTTCTAATTTTCTTTTAAACGTTTTTGACAAATGTGGGATGAGTGTGAATTTCTTTAAACTTTATGTGAACGGAATTTAATAAATTTTACGTCGTATCTGTAAATAAGTAATTTCTTCGAAACCTGTGAGATTTTTCATCACACATGCTGATAGTTTGACAATAGGTTAAAAAGGTTCAGCGAAAAACCATGGCCACAAATCAGTAATAGTTACATGTAGCACTATAGACTTGAAAAAAGTAATCGCTGGTCGTTTGGATCGAGCGGTCGGTTACTCGAAAGACTGGGTTGACAAAAGCTGACTTTTCCCTTATTTTATCACTTTCTGTTGTTGTCGTTGTTTTTGTTGGCTTGGTGAACAGAAAGAAGAGAATAATTAAAATTGATCAAAAAAAAATTGGTCAATTTTTACGCCTGACTGCTGGTTTTTTTTGGTCATTTTAGAGTTTACAGTTAACTCCACTGGGATCTTTACATCAACAACTCAAATAGTGCCCCGGTACACATTGCTTTAATCTCATTTTCAACGTTTAGAACTTTTTAAATACAGCGTTACAGTAAAGAGACTACAAAAGAAGCTTTGATTGAGTAGCCAAGAGCTGCACTATGGGTGTGTACAGCGATATGTAATAATCTGTAATTGTGTTGCAAGACTTGAAAAAATCGAAGGGAAAAAGGTGCTTAATAATGACATTTTTTTTATATCTTTAACCCTTTAAACCCTAAGAGTGACGGGCTTCTAATTTCTTCCTACGGAATCGCCCTTCAATCCACTGTAAAGGCCATGAGGAGAAAAGAAGTTATTACCACTTCAAGAGGCTCCTGATTATCAAACAAATTCCCTTTGCCATTACCGTGGAAATGTAGAGAGATTAGTGAGGAGAATATCAATACGAATTTTGGGGCGAAAAATTAACAGGGGGTTAGAGTTAAGATAGTGTTGGTTAGAAACTTCGAACCACTCAATTTTCATCACACATGCTGATAGTTTGACAATAGGTTAAAAAGGTTCAGCGAAAAACCATGGCCACAAATCAGTAATAGTTACATGTAGCGCTATAGAATTGAAAAAGTAATCGCTGGTCGTTTGGATCGAGCGGTCGGTTACTCGAAAGACTGGGTTGACAAAAGGTGACTTTTCCTTTATTTTATCACCTTTTGCTGTTGTCGTTGTTTTTGTTGGCTTGGTGAACAGAAAGAAGAGAAGAATAACCTGTAATATTCTACTTAAGAATATTCCTAGGCATTAGATCTCAAGCCCGTTCATTACTGAAAAAAAAAAGGTTGAAAAATAAAAGTTAGAAAAAGAATGAAACGTTTTAAAACCTTCAGGGTTTACGACTTTTTATGACGGCACAGAAGCGAATCACTTTTATGGTGAGTGAGAATCAAAAAAGTAAAAAAGGGGAAGCGTGCGAAAGACAACTGTAAAACTGATAATAAAAGTTCACTGAGCTGACTTGGCTTCCACTTGGTGCAGAGGCTTAAATTTCCGCTTAGGACTATTCTGGAGCAAATAGGCACAGAAATATATCCAGCTAAAAAAAATGCAATAAAACCATTTTAAAAAGTACCAATTTTTTTTTTCGGTTTGTTTAATAATGTTAGCTGTAAAACTCTTACTCATCATAGTTTTACTAAATTTTACTTCATCTTAAATCTTTCCTTTCGTGTTTCCTCGAAACACGTTAAGTTTCATTGGGAGAAACATTAGAAAATCATTAAATTGTGACGAGCCATTTTAGCTTTGTTAATTGCTGTAAATGATCCAAGGCTGTGTAAATTAATGGTCGCTGCTGGTGAAGAGCATCGACTTTCACTGTTTTCCTTACACGCGTTAATGGAACCTTTTTTGATTCCAAATGTCTATTATAACATGTTTTTACAAAAATTGAAAACTTGCATTGGGATGAAAGGTGATCAGTGCAATGTTTTTATCCATTAGTTCCCATTCGTATTTGTCCTTTCTTTGATATTTGAAGTACTGAAGTGCTGATCGAAAAGCACGATTTGAATTCAGAGCGAGCACTTACGACACTAGAAAATGAGTAATAAGAAATATTGGCATTATGCAGGAAGCTTGTCTTCTTGGAACTTGGACCTAAAGAAACGGCTCAAAGGTAGTGCATCTGAGGTACAAACTGAAAGGTCGTAGGGTCGACTCCTATTGGAAGCACTATTATGCCTGTGTCTTTCATTGAATAACATTATCTTTCAACAAATCTTTTCGATTCGGAGAACCCTGCTAAGGGTTCTAATACGATCGATATATATTCCCACCCGCAAATGGACTGTTAAAATTTTATCGCACTCTTATGACTGTTTCATCGGAATCTACTGATATTCTGGCCAAAGGGTAAGATGGGGGAATGGGCTGTTGATTAAGATTTAGAGAAAGTACTGTGTTTATGACTAGAATGAAACCGAATGACCCTGACCTCAAATTGAAGACCTACACTGCTGACAACAAAATTGTAACTTGGATGTAAGTGCGACCCGGAAAACTGAAAAGTTTTCAGTTAAGCATCCAACACCGTAAAGAATTGTAAAAACCAAACAACTTCATTAGCTGCCGAAAAGAAAGTTATCCGCACTTTCTCTTTGTATGTGTAGGGATTAAAGCGGAAACTTATGGGTGTACTAAGCGGAACCATATAATGTGGAGATTCGTTTGACGATCAGTGGAGATAAAATGAAGCCAAAAAATTATGCTGATGATGTAGTTGGCTAATGTGGCTTTATTACAAATTGACAACATCGCTAAAGGCTATCCGCTGCACCCTACCAAATAACTGCTATTTGAAGTCATTTTTCTCTTGTCCTTTTTTTTTTATATTTATGATTAAAATTCAAGTCATGGGGCAAATTAGACAATAAATGATTGATTGATTGACCAACTGAGTGAATCAGTGAGCGGTTCATCTGTAAATGTAAGTGACTGCGGCTCACTTTCGAGAACAGAACTTTTCGAATTCACCTTATGTCTCTAGTAACCCTAGTAACCTTAGTAGTCCTCTAACATTCACCATTATTATAAGTCATACTTTTCTTTCAAGCAGCCATACATTCCCCTGAAAGTTAGTACAGAACATTTTGCACGATATAAGCTGTTAGTTCTGTATATTTCCATTGCCTGCTTCTAACATAATCGTTTTGCAAAGTGAGGACCATTTTACTTCAAAGAGTCAAAGCAGTCAGGTTTATGACGCAGCAAATAATTTCCTAGTCTCATAGACCGCATCCCAGATTTGTGGAAAGTGACAGGACAAGGTAAAACAATTTGCGCATATGATATAGTTTTGGTGATCAAGTTCTTCGTGTAACTGAATTCTATTTGTGAACTTTTTATCCATTTAAAGGCAATTAAGGTAAAATAATGGAAATATCAAACAACTTAAACCAACACATTAAAAACACCCAATCATGTGCGTCGCGAGATCAAAAACCTAAAAATCCAAACTTACCATTTACTTAGTGTTATATATGGCAATTTTTTTCTTTCGTGGCATGCGGAATTTTAAATATTCTTAACTTTCATCGCATACTTTAAAAAGCTTCTGAATTATGTAGGCATTTAGCAAGTATGTGCATTTTACTACATGGCACAGAAATGTAAATTTCGGGAATGTAATTTTTGCAGGTTGGCCATTTCTTTAAGATGTAGGCAGAATTTTGCAGTCAGGGATGATCGAGATTTCTGCTAGAAAATAATGTTTATGATTTCCTTTTCAAGCTGCTGACCATTAGGAAGGAAGGAAGCGTAAAATGTTTAATCTCCTTATGTTTTATCGCACTCGACGTATCAGGGCCATTTCAACAAAATTACAATAACACCTAACTTCCCAAGGACTCGTACAACAACAACAACAAAAATCACGCGAGAGGCCAAAATGCTGCCCACTTGCCATGAAAAGTTTCATAAAAGCGTTGGCCTAAAAAAAATTCATGAGCTTCTTTTTATCATTTTCAATCATTTTTTTTATTTTGTTGCTGCAGAAACTTTCGAAAAGTCTCCAAACTTTCATGCGACACAGTAGCGACCACTTCCCACAAAAATCTGTTGTAATTTAACCAACTCAACTGGGCAAATCTAACTTCAAAATATTATGAATGATTTTTTAAAACTTTGAGCAGCAGTGTGCTTGCTTTCAATTTTCTTTTTGAACTAAGCAAAATGGAATGTAATTCCATCTATTTAATAGAGAAATGTTCTCCTCATGCATCGCTAAAGGAGTTTTAGAGTTACTTTTTAATGAGCTTCAAACAGCTGATTACACATTTGGCAGAATATAAAAATGAAACGTAGGCTCTTCAGTGCAGTTGAGCGATACAGCACTGCCTGATGATGAAGACTTTTTTTCTTGTGGCATTTTTTCTTTTTGGCTTTGCCAGCGCCAAACCAAAACCGGCAAAGCGAGCGTTGTCATGCAAAGGTAAGAAGTCTCTCATTTTTGTTACTGTTCTAAGTTCAAACCTCTAATTTTCGAAGTGACTGCGATTTGGAGTGTTTTGTTTTCTGTTGTTTGTTTTTTTCCTTAAAATGCATAAATCGCAATGAAACGATTTAACAGTAAGAACTGTAACTGTATCCAACCTAAGATTGTTGATTAAAGAATTGCATCCTTTAATTTTTTACCCAACTTTTATTGAATGTATTTTTCTTATTGCTGTTCTCTCCAGCCTTTCCAGCTAAGTTGAGTGGGAGACTTTACATGGTAAGTTCAATTATTTCTCTCAAGAGTGATCAGCCGGTTGAATCAGGTACTAAGTGTTGCAAGGCAATAAAAAACAACGACAACAACAGCAATAAATTAAAGATATTAAGTAAGTTCATCGGTTCAATAAGGGTAAAAGCTGTTTGAATGTACATACTTGGCAGAGAACGAATAGACTACGCATGAGAGATCACCCGAGTCAATCTGCGACACTGAACTGAACTGGCTTCTTAATTCCCAAAACGAGGGGATCTAAAGCTTTCACTACAGCTATCTTATGTACAACGCTGTGTCGAGAAATTACTCACCTTGCGAGATTCTCGCCTACAATGTAGAGTCACATCTTCTTTAAACTGTAAGATTCTGGATCGTTCGGAGCTCACTTACGACGAAGTGAATGAGGGGGAAAAGATAAATTTAAGGTCGGTAGTCATATGACTTAAACAGCTAAATTTATTTTTGGAATTTTAAGAGACAATTTGGCTCAGTGGTTTGGGCGCAGGGCTGGTAATCTGGTGGTATTAGGTTCAAGCCATCTACCTTGCTACTCACCGGAATGTTTCTTGGTTACCCCGAGTTTTACATCTTGACTACGCTTTGTTTATGGCCAGCTGGCCCGCCTTTGGCCAGTTTGGAATTTAAACATGCTACTTTAATGAACATTTTTTGTTTCCAATTCATTTACGTATTAGCCCTGAAAAGCCCCTTTAGGGTGAGCGCTCAATTAAGGAGAAATACATACAACTGTACACGCATACATACATACATACACCCCATACACATATATACATCTATGTAGATATAAGCTTCTGACTCTTGTCCTATCTTTTGATAACATTAGATTGATTAATTAATCCGTGTTTGTCCACTATCTAGGTAATAGTCAGTGGCTCTGGGGGCACGTCTAAGGTTGAAATAACGTTCAGCATGGACTCAGAACGCGAGATAGCGCATTTAACGACACAATTTGCCGGTACCGAAATTAACATGATACAGGATTACAAAGGGGTAAATAAGTTCGTTTCCTTTTGTTTGCCTAATTGTTTTTGGAAATTGTGGAATCATCCTCGCCAGTTATTGAGAATCAAACTACATAATCATTTTATTTTAGTTTTTTCTTTTGCTTGTTTGATTCTTGTTTATTTGTATTTATCTTTTGTTTACTCTTTGCATTGTTTTGTTTGTCTTGTATTTGCAAGTGTGCTTCGAATGTATGTTTGACTGGCATAACCAGCTCTTATCAGAAAAACTGGTTTTACCCAAAATGCATCCGACCATTAGCAAATGAATGAGGTGCTATAAAATGATATGGACATTTTGCTCCACAGGGCAAGATATACACGATTTACCCCCAGGGATGTTATTCTTCACCGCTCGAGGGTGAATTGTTTCCCCTCGACCAACTCAAAGGCTTAATGTTGGATACAAGCGGAAAACTTGGAATGAATGGCGTCAAGGTTAATGTGTATGGAGGAATGATAGATCAAGGCAAGTGATGTACTTCTTTTGCAAATATTTCGGCGCACGATCTAGAACCTAAATTATTTCTTCACAACTGAACAATGAATTTCCTCATGAAACTATTCTTTGCTGAAATGGACTCCTTTCCTTTTTGGTCGCAAAGAAATTTATTTTGAATTCAGTTAAATTGACCTGAAGAAAACAATCAGTAGGCGATAGAAAAAGCGGGAAAAAAAGAAAGAACACACGCAAAAAATGAAGTCTCTAAAAAATACCAGAGCGGCTATCGTTAGCCGAATCGACACCCTCTATCGTTCTGCGTCGAGAATATTAATGTCTGCAATCGTACGTAGTAAAAGGAGAAGACACTGAACTAAAACTCAACGACAATGATGGGAATGACAGATCGTAAAAACGAATGTGGTTTTACTGAGTAACATGATCTACTACTCACCTCTCTTTTCATCGGTCGGTAGGGCACTAAAGCAGACAGATTAAAATTAGATGAAGTACTACAGGTAATGGACGATTATTTTGATTGTGGATGTTTCAACCTTCAGCCCATTGGATTTTTACTTTCGAGGATAGCGATAGCGAAGTGTGCATACCAGTCAGCTTTGGTTCAACGGAATCGGGATCTGCCACCTCTGGAAGGTATTCAATAGACTGTAATTGTGTAAAGCACATTATGATTGAGTTTTGCAACCGAAAGCTAGTATAATCACAACTAATCAGAGCGAGAAAACATATCAAAATTAAGCCCCGGAGAACTAAGCGTAAAAGCAAGCTAAGTTTCGTAGGGCATGAAAATTTGGGCGTCCAAGTACTCATCTAATCCAGTTTTCACCCAATTGATTGAGAGGATGGCGCAAGTTTGTTAAACCCAATATTGAGCCAAATTATTTCACTTTGTCGTTTGGCTTTTCGCCTCTCATAATATTTTTCTTCCCAAATCATCTTTTATTTTCCTTGTTTAAGCAGCGGATCGCCACAAAAACAGCAGCGCAAAAGGAGTAGTTTGTGTACTTATAAGAGAGCTTGAGCGAAGACGCTTTTGAGGCGCAAGTGGTTAAATATACCAGAAGGGTCCATTCTTCTGATTTCCTTCTGCGACTTACCAACGTCTCTGCAAAATTTCCCCTTATGCCAATGAAGTTTACTCGTGTACTTTCCAGTCTCTTATTAGTCTCTCTAGCTTTCCTGCAAACCTATGGCACTTATAGCATCAAAAACAACAACGAACAAAAAACTCGAGAGACAAAAGCAAAATGCGAACAAGGCTCGCGCATGGCATGTCGCACTTTTTGTTGTCATTTTTGTTGTCGTTGTTTATCACTGTTTTTGGTTGTTCTCACATAGTTGGATAGGTAGAGGTATTTGATTAACACAGATCAGAGAGGTTTTGTGAAATCCAATATGTTAGATGCTGCCGTAAATCGTGCGAATCGACTTCTGATAGTCCGAACTGAATAAAGTCACCTTAAAAATACCCGATCATTGCGATCATTGCACTTTCAATCTCAAACCTTCTGTGTTGACAGTGTGGCTTCTTGACGAATTTTTGTTTGTATTTAGGTTTTTGGACTTGAGCGAAAGCGTCGATCCTGAAAAGCTTCAGATCCCAGAAGGTTGTAATGCTTTGCCGCAGCGTAGATCCCTTCCAGACCTGCTACATCCAAACAATATTCATACCGCGAGCGTACAAGCCGCTATGAAAAGGGGATTCGCCTGGCTCGGCACTCAAAGGGACCAGAAAAGAGGATTCCCTTGGACTCATTTCCAGAGAAGGGGATTCCCTTGGACTAACTAACCGGCAGCTTGCTGACAAAGAGTCATTATCTTGACCCGTCAAAGTATAACAGAGAATGGAAAGTTTAACCCTTGCTCAGTCGATTCACTTTTGAATAAATATATGACTGTAGTTGCCTCTTGAGCATTGAATTAAAGTTGATTTGTTAATCATTACTCGAGCAAGTGTAACTATTCGCTTGTTAACGGTATAATAATGATCTCTCTTTCACCAGCATGACGCTGAGAAAAAGCAATGGGAATTGCCTTCTAATGAGAAAGTTAAATGTTGCAAAATCTTTCGTGCGAGTCTGGAGGCCACACCGTGTTTTATTGTTTTTGTTTCAGTCATTATTTCGCCTTTGTGAGCATTTTTTTCCATGGGAAACATTTTCTGTTTCCCTGCTATAGCCATAGGACAAGAAAGAACAGTTTAAGATCTTTTCACACATCGTAGATAGAAAAAAATTAAGGTTTATTCAATCTTCTTACGACTAATGGTTAAAATTTATCCATTTTTACACCAAGCTGCTAAATTTTTTTAGCCATCTTACGGCTAGCGGTTAACTTCTTTAACATCCAGATTAAAAGTTTGAAAACTTCTCTAACAATCGCATATGAAAGCTGAATAATTCCTGGAGAAATGACTCTTGATGGTACCGTATAAGAAAAGGGGGAAGATGGGTAAATGGAAGAGTTCTCCAACGGTATTAGTTTTTTCACTACAGCAGTTTCTACTCGTCCGATAAAGTATTGTCTAATGTGCATATTGGGTTGTTTACAATAAATACCCAATAATAAACCTTTTAATTGTTTGTTTCACGATGTAGTCATTTGAGATGTGACTGCTTGTTTTCATCAGGCGATGGGGTCGACTGCTCACGAGTTACCATTTGTTGTATCACGGCGATGTGATGCTATCGATGGATTTCGATCCCCATTATCCCGGTGGGATCTGGTTTTGCGGGAGGTCTTACTCCAAGTTGTTTCCTCGGCGGTTTGCTGTCATACCGGTCTCCTGTTGTGTTTCTTGATCGTTGGTATCCACGCTTCAGGAATTTCGTTTCAGGAATTTCGCCATGATACAGATGGTGACGCGAGCAGTCAGGCCCATCGCCTGATGAAGACTAACAATAAGCAATCGAAACGTCGCGACCTGCATCTCAAGTGAATACATCATGAGACAAACTATTAAACGGTTTATTATTACTTACCACCACAATCAGCAATAACCTCTTTTACGATAATAAATACCCCGTCGGGAACTCGTGACGTCATACAAGGTGTTGAATTTTTTAAGATCATTTTTTGTGGAAAATATTTACTTTCTGGTCCTCAAAACAGTATCCACAACTGAGCAACAATTATTTATAATTCTAATGAAAGCCTTGATGAACCTTAAACTTGATAAGCTTTAACATCAAATATCACTCTTCCTTCAATATATTCAAGACTTGTTTCTTCCAAATGAAAATTACTAATATGTCAATAGACGGCAGCCGCTCAGTTTAAGATGTAAGCGGCTAACAATCGCTACTGCAAAGCGCACTGTTTCAGGGGTGTTGAGCAATGCTTGTGTTATGAGTCTTCAAGATGACGTCTTTAAAACAACAAATACAAATATATAAAAGCACAGCAAACAATACTTACTTTAAAATGACTTGCAAAGCAAAAAAAAATCACGCGAGAAGCCATATCCTACCGCCTTGCTATGACTAACTTAGTAAAAGCTTTGGTCTAATGGTTTTAAGTTTATTTCTATTCTTTGTAATCATTTTGTGGGATATTTTTTCCCGGGAAAATCGGTTGTAATTTCGCCACTTTAAATGAACAAATCAAACTTTTAATTTCAGGAGATTCGCCGAGAAATTTCAAAAGCAGCGAAGAATATTTTTTGTCAAAAATTAGCCGAAATAAAAATCAAGGTCTATAAGGAAAAAACCCAAAACTCAGCTGTGATGAAAGTAAGGGTTCACTCATTCAGCCCCCGAGGGTCATTAATTACAGCTAGAATGATAAGAGTGTTTGCAATCAACCTTTCAGGATATTTCAACCTTAGCTTTTTCTCTATAATTAAATTAAAATTTTCATTTTAATGTTTTTGACAAATGTGGGATGAGTATGAATTTCTTTAAACCTTATGTGAACGGATTTTGATAAATTTTACGTCGTATCAGTAAATTTGTAATTTCTTCGAAACCTGTTAGAATATAAATCGAAAAAAAACTTTACAAGAAATGTAAATATTTTTAGCGTGCAAAGGTAATGATTGAAGATTGGGGTTATGTTTACCAATGAACCTAACGAAAACTTTTGGTGTGAACGCACTATCGCCTAATGAATGGCTACTTTAACACTTTTTGATAACAGTCACCTTGGTAGTACTTTTTTTTTATTATTATTAATATAATGTTTGCTCTTGTGAAGAGACAACATTACTTAGAAATTCTCGTTTTGCCTTCGTGTTATATTATGAGGGGCTAGATGGGGTTATGGTTTTTACGGCTGACGGCTAAAGTTTCTTTCCATTATAATTAAAAAAAACGTTGCAGTTAACTTTTTTTTCGACCAATAGTTGAAAATTGGTCAATTTTTACGCCCGACGGCTAATTTGTTCTCGTCATTTTACGGCTTACGGTTAACTCCATTGGGATCTTTTACATCAACAACACAAAGAGTGCCCTTCATTACTTTAATCTCATTTTCAACCTTTAGAACTTTGAAATACAGTGTTAGTCTTCTTCAGGCGATGAAGTTGACTGGTCATGCGTGATCTCATAAAGCATGATGCTCTGCTGTGATTAACTGTTTTTCAACAGCTCTGATTGGTGCATTTCGATCCTTGCTGTTCACTCAGGGATTTGCTCCCTCGGCGGTCCGCTGTCACACGGCTCTCCTGTTATTGTGTTTTTTTATCGTGGGCATCCGCGCTTCTGGAATTTCTATACCACTATCGCTGTTGATGTTGTTAGGGTGAAGCTTCATATGAATTGCCTCTTTGACCCTGCGCGTGTAGTAATAAGGGCACGATCAATAAACTTTACTTCGTTCCAGAGTGGGTTGTGTCCGGTGTTGTGGGCATGCTCTGAAACGGCGGAGGTCTCGGTACGGGCGAGTCGAATGCCTCAATCGTGCTCCTTAATTCTTTCTTGCATAGGTCTTCCAGTCTCTCCGATGTACACCTTGCCGCATTCATATGGAATCCTGTAAACTACGCCAACTTGTTTTGTGAAGAAGACTAGCAGTATGCAGTCGAAACGTCGCCATCTACATCACACGTGACTACATCGTGAGACAAACAAAAAACTTAGCTTTTATTGTTATTCACCACTATGAATAACCACAACCCTTTCCTAAGAAATTAAACGGTTCAGAGTAGTGTATAATGGCTTAAGTAATCGGCAAATGGTTAATCGTAAGGCGCAATGGCTTAGTATCGCATCAATCTACTCACCGTAAAGTGAAATGGTTTAGCGTGACCCAAATGGTTTTAGCGTGACGACAAATAGTTCAGGTGTGACGACAAACAGTTCAGCGTGATGACAAATGGCTCAGCGTGACGACAAATGGTTTAGCGTGACCCCAAATAGTTTACCGTGACCCCAAATGGTTTAGAGAAACAAACGGAAAGACAAAAAAACTGATAAAATGCATCATTTACGCATCAACACATTTAAAGTCTAGACAGTCAGAAACACAGCTAGTAAACGTGATAAAGTGATTCATTGTTTAAAGACGACGAAACAACAACTAAAGGGCGCCTAAAAACTTTTAAAACTACATAGTTATAAATAGTTTATAGTGACTATAGTGGAAACTGCTGTATTTTAAGTGGAGAATTCTTACCACGGTCGCGCGTAACCATGGTAAGAATTCTCCATTTTACTACCTCAAGATAGAATAACAATCTGAATCAAATGGAATGACAAAAATACTGATAAAATGCATCATTTTACGCATCAGCACATTTTAAGTCTAGACAGTTAGAACCATAACTAGGGAACGTGATAAAGCGATTCATTGTTTTAAAACGACGAAACTACAACTAAAGGGCGCCTGAAAAAACTTTAAAAACTATATAGTTAAAAGCTACATAGTTGAAAATAGTTTATAGTGGAAACTGCTGTATTTTAAGTGGAGAATTCTTACCATGGTCACGCGTGACCATGGTAAGAATTCTCCATTTTACAACCTCAAGATAAAATAAGAATCTGAAACAAAAGAGTGACAAAAATACATCATTTTACGCAACAGCACATTTAAATTCTAGACAGTGAGAACCATGGCTAAGAAACGTGATAAAGCGATTCATTGTTTTAAGACGACGAAACTACAACTAAAGGGCGCCTAAAAACTGTAAAAACTGCAGGTTTGTGACGTAAGGCCCCACATGTACTGTTCCTTGTATTTTCGGCGGTTACGGCGTAAACCAACTGCTGTAACACTAAACCATTTCGGTTTGAACTAATCCTTTTGTCGTCACGCTAAACCATTGCACTTTACGGTGAGTAGATTGACGGGATACTAAGCCATTGCGGCTCACGATTAACCATTTGGCGATAACTTAAGCCATTTCACACTACTCTGAACCGTTTGTGTCAAGTCACTGAACCAAAGTACAGTTAGCTGAACCGTTTGTCATTTCGACACTGAACCATTTCAGGTAACACTTGGCCAATCGTGTTTTTATTGAATCAGTTAAACAAGGGTGGCTACACATGCAGTTTCTGAATTGTATAAATCATTTTTTGTTTGAATAATTAACTTCACCAAAGGCGACTTGTCCATTTGTATTTTAAATAAATCTCGTGAGATAAGATAAAGCGTTCTCCAAAAGATAATTAGACCATTTCTGTTGATTACAAACCATTTATTATGCATATGTAGGCCCATAGAGGACCATAGAGGACCATTTTACTCCAAACAGTCAAAGCTGTCAGGTTTATGAAGCAGCAAATAATTTCCTAATCTCATACAGATAAGCCCCGCATCCCAGATTTGTGGAAAGTGACAGGACAAGGTAAAACAATTTGCGCATACGATATAGTTTTGGCGATCGAGTTCGTTGTGTAACTGAATTCTATTTGTGAACTTTTTATCCATTTCAAGGTTATTAAGGGAAAATAATGGAAATATCAAACAATTTAAACCAACACATTAAAAACACCCAATCATGTGCGTAGCGAGATCAAAAACCTAAAAATCCAAACTTACCATTCACTTGGTTGATATAGTGCAAACTTTTAAATATACTTAAATTTCATCATATACTTTAAAGGACTTCGAATTCATCTTTAAAAACTAAATTATCCTTTTCTGAATTATGAAGGCATTTAGCAAGTATGTACATCACACTTGATGGCACAGAAATTAAAATTTCGGGAATGTAATTTTTGCAGGTTGGCCATTTCTTTACGATGAAGGTAGAATTTTGCAGTCAGGGATGATCGAGATTTCTGCTGAAAAATAATGTTTGAGATTTCCTATTCAAGCAGCTGAACATTAGGAAGGAAGAAAGCGTAATATATCAATTTATCTAGAAACCATAGTTGGGGTAACATCTTCATCCTCTTGCTCAGAAAGTCGTTTTCTGAGTCCGTGTCATAGTAACACCTGACTTCACAAAGACTCGCACAACAACAACAACAACAAAAATCCCACAAGAGACCAAAATGCTGCCCCCTTGCCATGAAAAGTTTCATAAAAGCGTTGGCTTAAAAAAATTCATGAGCATCTTTTTATTATTTTCAATCAATGTGTTGGTTTTGTTGCTGCGGAACCTTTCGAAAAGTCTGCAAACTTTCATGCGATACAGTAGCGACCACTTCCCACAAAAATCTCTTAAAAAATTTCACCAACGCAGCAAGGCAAATCTAATTTTGAAATACTTTCAATGATTTTTTTTAAAGCTTTAAGCAGCTGTGCGCTTGCTTTAAACTTGGACTGAGCAAAATGGGGTGTAATTCCATCTATTTAATAGTAAGAGAAATGTTCTCTCCATGCATAGCTCAAGGAGTTTTAAAATTATTTTTTAGTGAGCTTCGAACAGCTGATTACACCTTTATAAAAAGGTGACATAAATATGTTTGATTGACATAAATATGTTTGATTGACATAAATATGTTTGATTGACATAAATATGTTTGATTGACATAACCAGGATATAAAGATGAAACATAGGCTCTTCAGTGCATTTTAGCGATACAGCTTGATGATGAAGACTTTTTTTCTTGTGGTTTTTCTTCTTTTTGGCTTTGCCAGCGCCAAACCAAAACCGGCAAAGCGAGCGTTGTTATGCGATGGTAAGAACAAGTCTCTCATTTTTGTTAATGTTTTAATTTCAAACCTCTTATTTTCGAAGCAACTGCGATAAGAGTGTTTTGTTTTCTGTTGTTTATTTTTTTCTTTAAATGCATAAATCGCGATGATAACGGTAATAGCTATAACCTACTTAACTTATTCAACCTAAGATTGTTGATTAAAGAATTGCATCCTTTAATTTCTTACCCAACTTTTATTGAATGTATTTTTCTTATTGCTGTTCTCTTTAGCCTTTCCAGCTAAGTTGAGTGGAAGACTTTACATGGTAAGTTCAATTATTTCTCTCAAGAGTGATCAGCCGGTTGAATCAGGTGCTAAGTGTTGCAAGGCGATAAAAAGCAACAACAACAACAACCGCAGCAATAAATTAAAGATATCAAATAAGTTCATCGGTTCAATAAGGGTAAAAGTTGTTTGAATGTACATACTTGGCAGGGAACGAATTAAACTGGCTTTTTCTTAATTCCCAAAAGGAGGGGATCTAAAGCTTTCACCACAGCTATCTTATGTACGACGCTGTGAGAAATCACTCACCTCGTGAGATTCTCGCCTACAATGTAGAGTCACATCTTAAAACTGTAAGATTCTGGGTCGTTCGAAGCTCACTTACTACAAGGTGAACGAGGGGGCAAATTTAAGGTCGGTAGTCATATGACTTAAACAGCTCAATTTATTTTTGGAATTTTAAGAAACAATTTGGCTCCGTGGTATGGGCGCTGGGCTGGTAATCTGGTGGTATAAGGGTCAAGCCATCCACCTTGCTACTCACTGGAATGTTTCTTGGTTACCCCGAGTTTTACATCTTGGCTGCGCCTTGTTTATAGCCAGCTGACCTGCCTTAAGCCAGTTTGGAATTTAAAAGTGCTACATTCATTAAAATTTTTTGTTTCCAATTTTGTACGTATTAGCCGTGAAAAACCCCTTTAGGGTGAGCGCTCAATTAAGGAGAAATACATACAACTGTACACCCATACATACACACACCTCATACACATACATACAGCTACGTAGATATAAGCTTCTGACTCTTATCCTATCCTTTGATAACATTAGATTGATCAATTAATCCGTGTTTGTCCATTCTTTAGGTAACAGTCACTGGCTCTGGAGGCACGTCTAAGCTTGAAATAACGTTCAGCATGGACTCAGAACGCGAGATAGCGCATTTAGCGACACAATATGCCGGTACCGAAATTAACATGATACAGGACTACAAAGGGGTAAATAAGTTCGTTTCCTTTTGTTTGCTCAATTGTTTTTCGGAAATTGTGGAATCATCCTCGCCAGTTATTGAGAATCAAACCAAATATTCATTTTATTTTAGTTTTTGCTTTTGTTTGTTTGATTCTTGTTTATTTGCATTTATTTTTTGTTTACTCTTCCTATTGTTTTGTTTGTCTTGTATTTGCAGGTGTGCTTCGAATATATGTTTGATTGACATAACCAGCTCTTACCAGAAAAACTAGTTTTACCCAAAGGCACCCGACCATTAGCAAATGAATGAGGTGCTATATAATGATATGGGCATTTTCTCCACAGGGAAAGACATACACGATTTACCCACAGGGATGTTATTCTTCACCGCTCGAGGGTGAATTGTTTCCCCCTGAGCAACTCAAGGGCTTACTGTTCGAAAGAGGTGGAAAACTTGGACTGAATGGCGTCAAGGTTAATGTGTATGGAGGAATGATAGATCAAGGCAAGTGATGTACTTCTTTTGCAAATATTTCGGCGCACGATCTAGAACCTACATTATTTCCTCATAACTGAAAAATGAATTTCCTCATAAGACTATTCTTTTCTGAAATGGACTCCTTTTCTTTTTGGTCGCAAAGAAATTTATTTTGAATTCAGCTAAATTGACCTGAAGAAAACAAACAATAGAGACGATGGAAAAAGCGGGAAAAAGGAAAAAATGAAGGCAAAAAGTGAAGTCTCGGAAAAATACAAGAGCGGCTAACGTTAGCCGGATCGACATCCTCTATCGTTGTACGTCGAGAATATTAATGTGTGCAATCGTGCGTAGTAAAAGGAGTACACACTTAACTAAACCTCAACGACAATGATGGAAATGACAGATCGTGAATACGTGTTATGAATTTGTAAATAGATCGAATTTTTCATCGGTCGGTAAGGCACCAAAACAGAAAGATAAAAATTAGATGAAGTACTTCAAGTAATGGATGATGATTTTGATTGTGGATGTTTCAACCTGCAGCGCACTGGATTTTTACTTTCGAGGATAGCGAAGTGTGCATACCAATCAGCTTTGGTTCAACGGAATCGGGATCTGCCACCTCTGGAAGGTATTCAATAGACTGTAATTTTGTAAAGCACATTCTGATTGAGTTTTGCAACCAAAAGCCAGTATAATCACAACTAATCGGAGCGAAAAAAACTATCAAAATTAAGCCCCGGAGAGCTATGAGCAAAAACAAGCTAAGTCGTAGCTCATGAAAATTTTGGCGACCAAGTCTTCATCTAATCCAGTTTTCACCCAATTAGTTGAGAGGATGGCGCAAGTTCGCTAAATCCAATATTGAGCCAAATTATTTCACTTTGTCGTTTGGCTTTCGCTTCGCATGATATTTTTCTCACCAAATCATCTTTTATTTTCCTTGTTTGAGCGGCGGATCGCCACAGAAAAAGCAGCTCAGTAGTTTGCGTAGTTTGCGTACTCATTTGAGGCGCAAGTGGGTAATATGCCAGAAGGGTCCATTTTTCTGATTTCCTTCTGCGACTTACAAAAATCTCTGCACAAGTTCCCTCTATGCCAATGAAGTTCACTTGTGACTTCCCAGTCTCTTATCAGTCTCTCTAGCTTGCCTGCAAACCTATGGCATTTATAGCATCAACAACAACAACGAACACAAAAATTACCAGAGACAAAAAAAAAAAATGTGAACAACCTGCTCTGCAGGCTCGCACATGCCATGTCGCACTTTTTGTTTTCATTTTTGTTGTTGCTGTTATCATTGTTTTTGGTTGTTCTAACATAGTTGGATAGGTAGTGGTATTTAATCAACACAACTCAGAGAGGTTTTGTGAAATCCAATATGTTAGATGCTGCCGTAAATCGTGCGAATCGACTTCTGATAGTCAGAACTGAATAAAGTCACCTAAAAAAATACCAGATCAATGCAGTTTCAATCTCAAACTTTCTGTATTAACAATGTGGCTTATTGACGAATTTTTGTTTGTATTAAGCTTTTTGGATTTGAGCGAAAGCGTCGATCCTGAAAAGCTTCAGATCCCAGAAGATTGTAATGCTTCGCCGCAGCGTAGATCCCTTCCAGACCTGCTACATCCAAACAATATTCATACCGCGAGCGTACAAGCCGCTATGAAAAGAGGATTCGCCTGGCTCGGCACTCAAAGGGACCAGAAAAGAGGATTCCCTTGGACTCATTTTCAGAGGAGGGGATTCCCTTGGACTAACTAACCAGCAGCTTGCCGACAAAGAGTCATTATCTTGACCCGTCAAAGGATAACAGAGAACGGATAGTTCAACCTTTGCTCAGTCGAATTACTTTTGAATAAATAGATGAATGTAGTTACCTCTTGAAAATGAAATTAAAGTTGATTTGTTAATCATTACTTGAGCAAGTGTAATTATAGCTAATTATTCGCTTGTTAACGGTATAATAATGATCTCTCTTTCACCAGCATGACGCTGAGAAAAAGCAATGCGAATTGCCTTCTGATGAGAAAGTTAAGTGTTGCAAAATCTTTCGTGCGAGTCTGGAGGCCACACCGTGTTCTATTGTTTTTGCTTCGTTTATTATTTCACCTTTGTGAGCATTTTTTTCCCATGGAAAAAATTTTGCCTGCAGTGGAAGAAGTAAAAAAAAAACAAAAGTTGACCATCATCTTGAAGGTGGGAAAACAAAAATAGCAAGCAATCGAACAAACAGAAAAAAAGAAACAGCAGAACGGATGATAGAATTAACCTCAAACTCAGTTGAATCAACGTCAAGTGAGCGGAATCCTCAAATTAACTTAGTTCGTTAAGGACGGTCTCAAGGAGTGATGAGTGATGGCTTGTACAGCTTTAAAATATTACCCAGTTTAATGGCTAACGGTTTGATTTCTTTTCGTTACAGTTAACAGAAATGTTAAAAACTAACTTCAGTAATTGTGAAAAATTAATGATTGATTTTCATTATTCTTAACCACATTAGCTCGCTCGCTTTTACCATTGGAGCCAAGCAATAGTGTAATTTTCTGTTTCCCTGCAATAGCCATAGGAAAAGAAGCAACAGTCTAAGATTTTGACGCTTTCAAAATCACACGTCGTATAAAGGAAAAATTTTATGGTTAACTCAATATTTTTACGACTAATGGTTAAAATTTGTCCATTCTTGCGCCTAGCAGCTAAATTTTTTAGCCATCTTACGGTTAACGGCTAACTCCTTTGACGCCTAACTTAAAAGTTTGTAAACTTCTCGGACAAGAATGCATGTCAAAGCTAAATAATTCCTTAATTAATGACTCTTGGATGGGTAAATAGAAGAGTTCTCCAACAGTATTAGTTCTTTCACTATCATAAAACTAAAGCAGTTATGACTCGTCCGATAAAGTATTGTCTAATGTGCATGTTTGGTTGTTTACAATAAATACCGAATAATAAACCGTTTAATTGTTTGTCTCACGATGTAGATCGCAATGTTTCAACTGCTTACTGCTAGTCTTCATTAGGCGATGGGGTCGACTTCTCGCGCGTTACCATTTGTTGTATCACGGCGATCTAATGCTATCGACAGATTTCGATCCTCATTATTCCGGTAGTTGTTCCTTCGGCGGTTTGCTGTCAAACCGGTCTCCCGATGTGTTCCTTGATCGTTGGTCTCCACGCCTCAGGAATTTTGCTTCTGGAATTTCGCTGTGATACAAATGGTAACACGTGAGCAGTCAACCCCACTGCCTGATGAAGACAAGCAATAAGCAGTCGAAACGTCGCGACCTACATCTCAAGTGACTACATCGTGAACAGTTATTATTACTTACCACCACGATGAGCAACAACCTCTTTTATGATATTAAATACCCTTTCGGGAACCCGTGACGTCATACAAGATTTTGAATATTTTTAAGTTCATTTTTTTGCGGAAAATATACTTTCTGGCCTTCAAAACCGCATCCACAACTGAGCCACAATTATTTATAATTCTAATGAAAGCCTTGTTGAACCTCATACTTGATAAGTTTCAACGCCAGATATCACTCGTCTACTAATATATTCAGAACCTCTTGTTTCTTCCAAATCTTCAACGAAAATTACTAATATGTGAATAGACAGCAGCTCAGTTTAAGATGCAAGCGGCTGAAAATCGCTGTTGCGAAGCGCACTGTTTCAGTTCCTTCGAACAATGCTTCCGCGATGAGTCTTCAAGATGACGTCTTTAAAACAGAAAATACAAATATATAAAAGACACAGCAAACAATACTTACTTTAGAATGATTTGCACAGCGAAAAAATCACGCGAGAAGCCAAATCCTACCTCCTTGCAATGACTAATTTCATAAAAGCTTTGGCCTAAAGGCTTTCAGTTTTTTTCTATTCTCTTTAATCATTTTGGGGAAATTTTTTCCTGAAAAAATCGGTTGTAATTTGCCACTTTAACTGAACAAATCAAAATTAGTTTTGTTTTTTTCAAAGCTTTGAGCAGCTGTACGCTCGCTTTTATTTTGTTTTTTGCTCTGCCAAAATGGGGTGTAATTTCATCTCTTTAGTTAAGCAATTATCCCCTTGTGCACCACTTAAGGCGTTTTAAAATTAGTTGAACTTTGAACGGCTGTTTAAACATTTGGTTCGACAAAAAAGGTGAAACAGACCCTAAGCAATTACAGAGGCTCTACAGGGCAGTTGAGCGATACAGCGTCATTTGATGATGAAGACTTATTTTCTCGTTTTTTTTCTTCTCTTTTGCTTTGCCAGCGCCAAAACAAAGCCGGCAAAGAGAGAGTTGAAATGCGGTACTGGTAAGAAAAAAGGTCTTTCTTTTTTTGTTTTTCTAATTTCAAACCTTCAAATGCTAATAGTTTACAGTTCCTTTTTCAAAACCATAAATAAAGATGAAATTACATAACGATAACTATATTTAAGCGAGCTTATCCAGCCTATAACTTTATTTAAACCAAATCTAAAACACGTTTTAAACCTTTTTTGTCAAACATGGAATAAAAAAGTTTTCTAGATAGAGGTTGCTTCAACTGATGTTTGTCTACTTCAAATCTAGCACAATGAAATTAAAAGTTAGTTATAACTTGAATACTAAATAAAATTTAGTCTCAGTTACACTTGGTTCAACTAAACGTGTTTTGCTGGTGTGAATGGGGCATAAGATTATTAAAGAATTTCAACCTTTTTTTCTTACCTATCTTTCATTCAACGTATTTTTCTTGCTATTGCTATCAACAGACTTTCCAAAGAAATTGTCTGGAAGACTCTATATGGTAAGTATAATCGCTCGAAAGTGGTAACTCTCTTTACTTGCCAAATGTTTGATCAAGAAATAAATAGATAAATAAGTTTGATTACTCCAATTATGCTGTTTGAGTGTACATATCTTCAACAGGACGAAGAGACGTCGCATGGGAGTTCACGCGACACAATCAGCGACATTGGATTGAATTGGCTTTTTCTAGATCTCCAAAATGAGGAGTATCTAAAACTTTGAGAAAAATCGCCTCATGAACGACGCTATGTCAAGAAATCACTCTTTCCGCCTAGTTGTGGCGAGATACTCTCCTAAGGTGTAGACTCGCTTGTTCTTAAAGCTGTAAGATTCAGAATTGTTGAAAGTTTTCTTTCTATTTGGTGAACGAAGTGGCAAAGATGCTAAAACGCAAGATATTGCATGGGATACTCACCTGAGACAATTCGCGATATTGGATTGGCTATTTTTTAAATCTCCAAAACGAGATCTAAAACTTTAAGAAACCACTAGGCTGTGTCGAGAAATCACTCTTTTCCTTTCAGCCGTGGCGGAATTCTCGCATATATTAGGAGTAAGCTCATTTGCTCCAGATTCAGGATCGTTTGCAAGCTTACCTACTATGAGGTGCACGAGTAGCAGAAATTTGAAATCTAAGGTCGGTAGTCTAATAATTAAAAGAGTTCAAGTTATTGTCTCGACCTTGGAAGAGTGGTTTTTGGTAAGTGGGCCCAGGTTCAACCCCTCTACTATGCTACTCACTGGATTTGTTCTTGGTTGCCCCGAGTTCAACTCCTTGGCTGTACTGTGTAGAAAGCCAAATGGTGTGCCTCCAGCCAGTTTGGATCTTAAAAACACTATGTTTAATCGAAATATTTGCTCCAATTTGTTCGTAATGGCTGCAAAGCCTCGTTGGGGGAAAGTCAATTTATTATACTTGCATACAAATACATCCAAAATACATACTCATTCTATCTTGCGATAATATTATTTTTGATGCTATTAAATTAATCTGTGTTTGCCTCTTCTCTAGGTGAACGTGACTGAGTCGGGAGGCACATCTAAGTGGGAAATGACTTACAACATGGACTCAGAGCTTGAGAAGATGCAGACATTGACAACATTTAATGGCGTGGAATATAACACGATATGGGACTTTAAAATGGTAAATTAATTTCGGTTTTTTTATTTGCTTAATTGTTTGTTGGGAAAATGCGGAATTCTCACAATTCATTAAGAATCAAACCAAAATATATATTTTTTCCTTTTGTTTGTTTGTTTGTTTGTTTGTTTGTTTTTGTTTGTATTCTACCCATCCGCAAATAGATAAAGTGCCGCTAAAAAAGATTTGGACATTTTGATTCACAGGGCAAGGCGTACACGGTATACTCTGGGAGATGTTTTGTTTCACCGATTGAAGATGATGATGTATTCAACTCGGAGGAACTCAAGAGCTTGACTTTCGACACTAAAGGAAAGCTTGGAATGAAAGGCACCATGGTTGGAGTGTATGGAGGAATAGTGGTCGGAGGCAAGTGAAGTACTTGACTGTAAATATTTTGCCATGAGACCTGGAACCTACACTCTCGAATTTCCTCATAAAACTATCTCTCCCTTAAAAAGGACTCTCTTCTATTCGGTGACAAATAAATATTTTTCAATTCAGTACACTTGACCGGTGGACAATATCTACCGTTGTGAGTCGAATGTCTGCAACCGTGACCAGCAGTAAGAGAAAAATTTAAACAAATCTTTACGATTGTCGGACGTACCGTTTTGTAAATACATTGACTTGCCTCTTTTTTCATCGGTTGTGGGGGACTGTAAGACAGAAATATAAATTTGATGGTTAATGATTTCGATTGTGGATGTTTCAACCTGCAGTTCATTTGACTATAACTTTTGAGTCCGGCGACCTATGCATACCAGTCAGTTTTGATTCAAAGGAATCGGGATCTGCCACCTTTGGAAGGTATTTAATAGACTATAATAATGTAAAGCACATTTAAATGAGTTTCTTAACTCAAAACCATCATAATGATGACAGTCAATCAGGGAGAAGGAAAATATCAAAGAAGCAACCGAAAACTGAAAGGAAAATGCGCGTGACCAAGTCACGATATCGATTTTAACTCTGCGTTCAATTGGTTAAGAGGATAGCTCAAGTTTGCCAAACCCCATATAGAGCAAAGTTATTTGACTCTCCCGTTTAACTGCTTGCTTCTCATAATATTTATTCCCATAACATCATTTATTTGAGCGGAAGATCGCCAAAAAAACAGCAGCTCAAAAGTAGGAGTTTCGTAAACATACACGTTTTTTAGACGCGATTAGAAAGTGTACAGTTTTGAGTTATTTTCCTAAGGCTTCCTAGCTGTGGCAAAGTCCATTCTACTAATTTCCGTCTGCGAATTATAAACGTCTCCACACAAGTTCCGTTGGCCCGATGAAGTTTATTGAAACAAACCTTTACGATTGTCTAACGGACCCCAGTCTCCAAGCTTGCCCACAAACCTTTGGAACGTTTTTTAAACCTCACTCCCTTAATCGTGTGAATTTGACTCGTCAAAGTCCGAACTGAATGAAGCCCGTTTGAAAGAATATTAGATCAATGCAGTTTCGATCTCTACCTTCCTATTTTAGCAGCGAAGCTTATTCATAACTGTTTCTTTGCATTTAGGTTTTTCGACTTAAAGACCAGTTCGGATCCTAAAAAGTTTAAGATACCAGAACATTGTAGTGAATCGTCGCCGATGCAGCACAGATCCCCTCCAGATATGATTCATCCATACAGAATTCATACCGCGAACCTTCAGGCAGCTATAAAGAGGGGATTCGCCTGGCTCCTTCCTAAACGCGATCAGAAAATGGGATTTTCATAGAGTCATCTGCAAAGGAAGGGATACCCCTGAACTAACATGCATGTGGCTGACAAAGAGTGATTCTCTTGCCCCGTCAAAGGATAACATACTGAGAATGGACTGTCCTATCCTTAGTCAGTCGAATTTCCTTTTAATATTTGAATCAATGCAATCAAGAATGTAGTTGTTTTTTTGTGAAAATGATATTAAAGTTGATTTGTTTATCATTGCCCAAAAAATTGTATTATTCTTTAACAGTTATGATAATGATCTCTCCCTCACTCGAATTACCTTTTGAAGACAATATGAGAAAGCGAAATGCATTTTATAAAGTGTTGTTTGATCGTATCTGCGAAACCGATGGCAGCTCCATGTTTTAAAGTGGGCGAAATAAGATTCTTCTAAATTATATTTTTGTATTGCATTATATTGTTTCTATTATCATTCCACTTTGGCGAGCATTTTTCCATCAGAAAATCCTCTTATAGTGGAGGAAGTGCACAAAATCAGTGAAATGAACACAAAGTACACCATCATCTTGAAGGTGGGAAACAAAAATCAAAACTATAAAACATAAAAAAAAAAAAAAGACACAACAAAACGGATGCAAAATTTAAATTATTTTGGGATAAAATATTTGAAATGAATGCAAACTAAGGCACTAACTATTGGGCAACTGCGCGTCCCACAGAGTCTAACGAAAGCCTTTATGAAATATAATATATTCACCTGGTAGTAAAACTCATACTTGATAAATTTCAGCAGCATATGTCAGTTGTCGTTACAAACATCCAGGATCTCTTACTTCTACCAAATTTTTAACTAACATGACTCATATGAGGATAGAAAGCCGCTCAGTTTGATCGAGCTGTACGCGGTTGAAAACTCGTTACCCATCGAGAAATGCACTATGACCTCGACAAAGCAGCATATAGGCAAATCAAACACAAAGAGGCCAAAGAAAACAACACTTAGTTACAACGAATCCTCAAATTGTTCCTCTAAATGGTCAAATGACAACCGCTGCTCACTCATTTACATTAACATAGACTCAGGCGAAATATTCGGTGGCAGACTTGAAAAGATCGGTTTCTCTGTGAAAATTTGAGAAACTCTAAAGGGCTGCTAATTTCTTTCCATATAATTTCTGAAGATAGAGTCACTGATTGAGTGAAAAATCAAGAAGTACACTAACATCATGGTTATGTCTTTTATAAAATTAGTTTGATGTGTCTGGTTTTCATTGTCGACACTAGCGGTTTAGCGACAAAGCGTTTATTACAGAACGAATGTGCTAAGTGACCTAAAGCTCTTAAGCCCTATTGTTTGAGTTTCCCGCAGCAAAATCAGCTGGAATGAGACTCGATTTCTCACAAAAGTCCCACGGTTGTGACAAACATGCTTCACCCTCATTATTCTTCGTAACCATAAAGGTATATCCTTTCTCGAATAGGCTTCTTAAAGGCCGAAAATGCATGTGCAAAACCTATTGGATCTTCAATAACTGTTTATCAACCGAGCATCTTGAAACCATTCACTTACTGATGATCCACCAATGACCGACCTTCCCACTAAACCCGGTATTTTCCCTTGCAGACCGGCAAATGCTCTTGGCCACATATCCTCTCGGACATGATATCGATCTATTCTTGAACTTCGTCTGTGCTTTCCTAAAGGATAATTTCGTCCCTGATGTTTCCTTCAAAGTTTTTTTCTTCTAAGAACAAATGGTCACAATCTTTAGGAAAAATGCATCCTCGACAAATTTATCAGCGTAGAGACCGTTCAAAAGAGAGTTAATTTTTGTCCCCACGTCACCTTTTGATCCTCTTGTTGTTCCTGGCAAAATATTTGCTGTGTGGCGAATAAAATCTTCTTTGCTGGAAGTACTAACTTTGCATCTTTTAGCTTCAGTAAATGAAGGTATTCGTTGTGAAGCGTACCCAAGTTTTCTTTCCAGTTTTCTACAGTGTGATTCTCCATAGACTGGTTCATTCCAATCGAAGGCCCCATGATTACTTGTAGATTTTGGTGTTAAGCTATGCTTTCTGACCCAGAAGTGGCGAAATCTTCGAAATTTTGATATGAATTCGTCATCTCTAACGTTTAGAAGTTTACAGTTTTTTATTTTTTTCAAGTTAAATGCTCCTGCAGAAAATGACGTCTACGAAAGCATTGGAAATGTGAAGCTAGGCCTGATCGGATAGCTTATACCGTAATCTTCAGAATAATGGCGTAAAATTTATTGCACCATTTATGAATATCGGTGACTCTATCTTTGCGAGTGAAACTACTCTCTACTCACCAGGAAATTCGGTCGGCCAAATTTCAGCATACCTACCCTCCCTCCACACCTATATGCTATATAAATGTCTGTCAGCAAAATTCATTGAACCACAGTAGATTTTTCTGATATCCCCCACAGGTAAAGAATTCTTTGATTTCATTTATTTATTCACTGTTGTTATCCTGATCACCCTTGATTGTTCAAATAACCAAAAAATGGATCTGAAGACAAAATGAAAATGTCGTCTGCGACGTCATTGAGAAAACTACAATCAAGAGCACGGCTCGAAAGAAAATTATAAATCTTTTGACAAGGAAATACTCTGCAAAACATTTCTATTTCAAAATACATAATCACGAAAAAATTTTCGTGCAATCCCAATCAGTCCCTCCAAATACCTTCAATAAAAGAACCTTGTCTTGCGCCTAAGAACGCAGTATTTTTCCCACCTAAGATTGCTCATAGCCTCTTGGGAATTTCTTATCCGTATACAACCGTATATATCGGCTGGTTTGTGCGAATGCTTCGGTCACCATAGAGCTGCGTAAGAGCAAAATGTGCATTCATTCAGGGTAACCACCGCCTTTGTAATATCTCAAAGTCGATGCGAGAAAATGAAACGCTAGTGCGGCGTTTTGTTCGTAAGGTACGAGAAAAAAAGTTTCCTAGTAGGAAATGATATATCACTGTGGGCACTACCTGTGGACACAATCGAAAAGCTTCTCCTTCCTTCTTTTCTGAATTATCTCCGCTTAAAAAAATTAACTAATATGTTTTACTTTGAGAGCCGAAAGCCAACATCCCACGCAATAAAGATAAAAAACGTTCCCTCGAACAGAACATGTCCAAAGGTTAATATTCGAAGACGCCTTTTACGGCCCCACGGAGACCAGCGTTTGATAAACTTCACACAAGCAGTTATGCCTCTTTATAAATCGAGCATACTACCTCAGAAAAGCTGCACAGTATCCTTGTTAAAACTTTTTTTGTATAATAATGAAAAAAAACAGATGTATTTGAGAACACCCGCAGTTTTTGTCAAATGCTACTTAATTTACCGAGATGTGAAGATATTAAGAGCACACCTCGATAACTTGTTATCAGAAACAAATTGTTGAACTAACTACCAGCAAGAGAGAGAATGAACTTTCGCAATGGGTAGAAAACCAGCTTCGTTTTGCAATTCTTCAAAAGAGAAAGAAGTGTCTTTGTTAGTTAAAAGGATCAGCTATGCGTATTTGTAATTATCAGATGGACTGGCTTGAACGCTGGTACATTGAGGAACTGACGTTATACAATTTCCTCCCCAGCGGCTCAGTTGTTATGCAGTTTATTTCAATTACGAATTTTTCTCTGCACCTAAAAGTATAGATGGATATGACAAACTTCAAGGAAAATCAATATCCTATGCGGGGCAATGTGGGCAATACTCCATATTTCTTCATGCCGGAGAAATCTGGATCTTAAAAAGTTATGAAAGTAATTGACCAAGATTAGGCTCACGAACCTCTTTTGTTTGTAGTAATCGATCATACTCTCGAATTTCCTTGCGTGAGCAAAGCGTAAATCGTGTTATTAACAAAATAAAAAACTGTGGAACTGCTTATGTCTTAAAACAAGAAATACAGATGTTATTCTACTGAAAAAAAAAACAACAACAGCAAAAAAAAAACCAACAGAACAATGAAAGGACGAAAACTGGTGGCTTCAAAGCCTAACATATGGAACCATTATTTGCAACAACGTGACAAAGTCATCTCCTGATTGTAAAGAGACACTTGAATCTTTGCTTGAAAGTATTGTACCATTCTTGAATTTCGGCTTCTTCCAAAAAAAGTCTCAAAGTGCTTTACATTTAATGATATTCCTGGGATTCACATTTCTTAAAATGCAGTCCGCGGTAAACGAAAATGGACGACAAAACAAGTTTCCATTAGGCGCCAATCGAGTACGTTGTAGAATTTTTATAATAAACCCACATGGTGTATAAATTGGATCATTTTAGCTTTTATGGATCTCATCATGCGTCACAATTCACCCCCAGGTGGACCCAGGTGGTCATTTGTGTTTAAGTAAAGCGGACATGCGGATGTAATGACTCCAGTTTTCTAAAATGGCAAGCAAATTGGCCCATCCTAAAGCAACCGAGGAAATTTTCCCGACAAATTACAATCCCTGGTGCCTTATTTCCTCTGCTCAGAATTTGAACGAAAGCTCAGTCTCAGAAAACAGAGGAGCAAAGATACACATTTCAAATCATCATGTTTCACTCATTTGGGTAAACGCAGCTTTTATGAAATGTGGCCGCCTACATCCGAAGACTAACTTGTCATCAGTCGCTTCATTTGATTTTAACTGTCAAGCTGTAAAACATTCTGAGACAAAGCTTTGATTAAAGATCGTTTCTATTTAGAGTATACAGCTACGATGTACATGTATGGATAATTAGCATTTTCTTTAAATTGAAAAACTTGTTCACCTACTCCCAGGCAAATATATTCGCATCACTACTTATGAAACACGTTACCAAGCCTTGTCCTAATTTTTCTTCCATTTCTTTCTCTTTCTTTTCAGTAAGAAACTTTGGATTATTACGCTCATTAAACAATATAATCCATTAGAAAGTCTCCTATAACATGCACGTCGATCGCTATTAAAAGGTATTGAAATACCTATTACAAAAGGTTTTTGAAAAAACCGCTCAATCACTTTGTTTGCGCCGGGAAAACACCTTTCACTTGTAATTGAACTTTAATCCTGCCGTTCTACTTAAAAGGGGCGGTAAGCATAAAGATTCTGGACAACATATAAGAGTTGGCTTTGAAACAAGAGTGCAATTGAAAAGAACGATGAAAGCAAAATATTTTGTTCTCTTCTTGTTTATCGCGGGCCTACTTTTAACTGTGGTGTCCTCGTCTCAAGTTAACCCGCAAGCTCCCATGGGTAGGAAGAGGAGGGTACTCCAGGTCAGTATAAACAAATAATGATCTAGTTTGTTCGAGAGATTCTAAACATGACCGGCTTTCCCACTCAGTTCTTAAAATCATATAATGACGAGGCTTACCAAAAGAAAAGTCCAGAAACCAAGACAGCAGCTACACCCCTGGAAGGGGCAACTAGTATTGGCCGGTTTCTGAGCAAAAGTTTGGCGCGAAAGTTTTGCGACGATTTTCGTACCCAAATCTCTGGGAATTCGTACTTGGCTTTAGAACAAGGCTAGGCAAAGAGAAAAACAAAACAAGAGAATTAACGAGCAACAACAACAACAAAAAAGTAAAACAAAACATAACCAAAAAAACCACCTTCTTTGCCGGTTTGATATTCCTAAATAATTTTATCAAAAACCCTTCTTACCCCTTTCTTTTTTCATATAACACAAATTTGTGATTGTAAAGCGCCATGAGCAACAATTTTTAAAGTGAGATTAAAATTGATATCTTGGTTTATAAAACTTACACGAGGATATATAAGGTGCAAAATCTGTAACTGCAAATGACTGTAAAACATATGAAATCTCAAAATAAAAATATAATCGTTTGTCTCACGATGTGGTCACTTCGGACGTAGATCGCGACGTTTCGACTGCATTTACCGCTAGTCTTCTTCATCCCTTGAGGAGGAAGACTAGCAATATGCATTCGAAACGTCGTGAACACTTCCGAAGTGACCACATCGTAAGGCAAACCATTATATTTCTCTTTTGAAGTGCTATTTACCACAATGAATAAGTACAACTTATTTTACGAGATGACATTTCCTTTTAAATATAAATCATTGTTATCTGCACCGCAGATCAAGCAAGATATGTGCCGTGCAGTGAGGAATCTTCGTTGCGATGTGTTGGAAGACGAGGAGGATATAAACAGGAGGCTTGACTACTTAGCCATATAGCAGTCGTTTAAAGAACACTAAAACTGGCGTAAAATCAGAGTGTTTTTTTGTTCTTTTTTGAGTGTCACTCAAAAAAAAAACTAAATACGAAATGTGTCACGATATGTTACAAAAATGCCAATATTTAAGATAAGGGGCTCAAAATTGAAGTTATACGAAGGTGAAAATAAGATATGTTTTTGATTACCAATTGGGGTACTTGAAATAAAGAATTGTAAAAGAAATTACTGTTTCGTTGTTATCTCTTTGCCAAGTTTCGTCAACAACTTCTGGCCACGAATTACAAAATGTATTTATAACTTCATGTTTTATATTTTGCTCTTAAAACATCATTAAATATTTCTATAAGTCATCATTATCATCTGTCCTTTCAGCGCTAAATGACGCATGAGGCCTTTGTCATGAAACTACTATAAATTTACAATTTGTTAACGTTTGGTACGTTGATGTCTCCTGGGTGATATCTGTGTGCCACAAATAGAGTAACAAACATGAAGAATTTTGAGTTCGTCAAAAATTAAAGAAAAGGAAAAAGAGGACAATTTGAGTTTTTATGAAGAGTCGAGCCTCAGACTTTTGGATTCCGCGCAACGATGCTCTACCACTGACCAGAGAGAACTCTGTGGTCTGTAAGACCACCAATATTTTTTCTTCGTCCCACGCACTTTTTTCGTTCATTACGTTGCTCACGGACCATCTTTCCTGCTCTCAATGACATGACACTCTCGACACGGCTGATCCTTACATTATATAGGACGTAGGCTTCATATGAACCTAGAGTTGTTCTAGAAAGTGTTCGCTTTGGAATGTTTAGGCTCTTTTTTATAGTCTCATAAAGATATGCTAACCGCATATGTATGACGGATAAAAAGTCTAGTTCCGCATTTCATAAGCGGTGATAATATGGTCAAAACGCTGAAATCTTAAGATGTTGCCGATTTCAGTCAGCTTTTCGATTTTGCCGACAGAGTCGCGTTACTAGTTACTTAAAAAGGACGGCTACTATAAAGGATTTTGTACAGGGAGGAGAATATCTTCCCCTGAACTGTTAAAAAAAAAAAAAAAAAAAACCGCAGTAATTGCCACTGGTAAACATTTAATCAAATTTCTTACTCTTGCAAGCTTATATTTCGCTAACATGGATGCAGAGACGATGAAGCATTTTGAAACGTGCAGTAAATCATCGTGCACCGGGCCAAGGTTGCATTCCTACTTCAATTCATTTATCTGCGGTACTTAGACAGGCTGGCACATGCCCAGTTCAGCTTTAAAGCTAATTGAAATGGGGCCTGTGTAAACATTAACAAGGCCAGACCACAACACCTCACAGGAGCTACAGGTACATTGCCTGCTCTTTATAGTAGTTTCATGACAAAGGCCTCATGCGCGTCATTTAGCGCTAAAAGGACAGATGATAATAATGATTTATAAAAATACTTAATGATGTTTTAAGAGGAAAATAGAACACATGGAGTTATAAATATATTTTTTAATTCATGGCCAAACGTTGTTCACGAAACTTGGTAAGGAATGATGAAAATGAAACAATTGGTAATTCAACGAATCTTATTTTCATCTTCCTTCAACTTCAATTTTGAACACCCTAGCTTAAATTTTGGAGTTTTTGTAAGATATCGTGACTCATTTCGTATAAAAGTCTGTTTTTTCTAAGTGATAATAGCGAGGAGTGCTTGGGTTCCTTAACGTCATAAAAACAATCAGAGCACCGATTAATTTTCTAGGCGCAGTTACTGCCTTTGATTTTTATGCTGCTCGATACAGATGTCAAGTTCAAAACATTTTAAAGACGTCAATTGTCGCTCCTTGATTTCGTTTTGGTTTTGACAAAAACACCAATTGAGAGTTTTGACTGATTTGTTACTTCCTTTTTCAATTTCATAACCGGAATACAATAAACTATTAATGGGCGTATGGTTCGAAGAAAAGGGTCTTCAAACAGATGCTAAGAATGTCAGTAACAGAACGGCCTCCAGTTAAGTGAAATAAGTCAGTTCTTGCTTTGTTTGCGGCATGCATGCGTACCTGCACACGTAGAACCTGATGCACTTAAATCTTTTGGGAAATACATGCTCTGATTGTTGACCCGTTGATCATAACCCTGAACCGTAGACTGCTGTACGTGTCCCGTAACACGGTGAATGCGCATATTTTATTCCAAAGATAACCAGTTTCGTTTTGGATCAGTTAGCATACTACTGAGACTTATTGTTTGATTAACATGGTAAGGATGACTCACTCATAGTGCGGTTACATGATACTCTTGCCTTGTTAAAATATGACACGATATAAGCGCTGTAATGAAGCGGTTATTTTTTGCACAAAGTTAACATTGGAGTCCAGTTGCGATGAAAAAGTAATCAGCACATTACGCCTGTGTAAACACACAAAAAAAATGCAATACCGTTTATTGAAATTGAACTTAGGCAACAAAGGAGACATACAACTCTGTTTTGACAATTTGAATTTAGTTTTAAAAATCCAAAATGTGTTATTCAGCTTCCTTCGGCGGTATCTCAGTGGTTTCTGTGACAAAACTATCGTCGTGGAGCCTAAAGTCAAATCCGTTGTTTGAAAAACCGTCTCTCCTTAGAGATATGTCTGGTTCGTTGTTTTTCTCGTCCAACCTGAAGGTTTTTCCGCCCCCAACTCCATTAGCCTCGACGTTCTGCTTCATTACATTTAGCTGGCATTTATTGTCTTTCTCTTTATGGTTGACACAGATATCGAGTCTTAGTTCTTTCGTAAATCTAAAAGCTTGTCTTGCAGCCCTCCTGAATTCCTTGCTCATGAATGACGAAACTATAGGATTTAACAGAGAATGAGAAAACGCTAACATACCCACGCAAAAAGAGAAAATGCCAAATGGGTCATAAAGCTTCATCACCGGAGTAACGTGTAATAGTTCAGCAAATGTTAGAGGTGTTAAACAAACGACGAAAACAATGACCACGACAAGAAGCATGCGAATGATGCTTCGTCTCATCTTGACAGCACTGCAAATGTCGAAACGGGATCTTTGACGAAATCTCTCCACCATATCGTATAGCTTCTTTGAACTTTGTCCATACGTGAAAATCATTATCGCGACAGGTATTAAATACAAGAAGATAAACAATGTTACATGGTACGCTAGAAAAACTACCAAGTAATCTTCTGGCCGTCTCTCCATGCACACCGTTCGTCGGTAAGACCATTCGGTTGAGCTAATATAGACCTGCGGCAGAGCTAAGAGGCATGCCGCAACCCAAACACCGAGTATAAGCTTCCGATTGCAGACGTTGAAATCGAGACATTTTTTGAACCGCATGGGCTTACATATTGCGTAGTATCTTTCAATACTGACAATTGTCAGGCTTATGATCACCACGTTATAAAATGTATGAAGGAGAAATCTGTGAGTTTTACACCAGCCGTCTCCAGCGTCCCAGAAATTATTCTTGAAGGCAAGCGCCTCCAGCGGGGTTTGCAACGCAAATAGTAAGTCTGCCACAATCATGTTGCATAGCAAGTTGTTGGTAACATTTCGCAATTCTTTTACTCGACAGAATACGAATAAAATAGCGGTGTCCACAATTACAGCGACCACCAGGAGCGCCAAATAGAAAATGAATGCAAAGAGACGAACCCGCATTGGCAGTTCGTCTATAAACGTCTCTGTTGAGGAGACGTCTCCATTTGTTGTCGATGAACTTGTCAAAGTGTCGTTTCTCAAATCCATAGCTTTTTAGTTAAAATCAAAGGGGGCGTAAAATACTAATTAGTAAGTTCAACATCGACAAAATCAAAGAGTAAATATTTGTTATTTATAAGCTTGCCGATGAGCGAGTTTTTTTGAACGTAGTACTATCTTTTCTCCACAAGACTTACTCCATGACGTATGATAATCGTCGAATCCACCGGCAGAGAATAGTCTATAGTTCACTGATGAGCAGATAAGGTAAACTGACACTTTCAAACGCTGATTCAATGAACTCTCTGGGTTAAAAGAGTGTCTTTATGGCGAAATGAACGAAACAGGTCATCTGCCAGTGGTACTGATCCTACAGCTGGTAAAATTGCGAAGTCTGTTACTTTGGGTACCAAATGTGTGGCTTTTTCCGCAATGTGTTCTCAAAAAATGTCCCTTCGACACTGTCTAGTGTGTCTAGTACTCGTTGAAATAAATATTGAAGGTACTGATAAATTATTCATCATACATGATTCAGCATTGTTTGCTTGGTTGATCATATGTCAAATAATTTATTTAGAAAGGCAGATTACTCGGTTGCGTAACAGTATAAGGTAAGTGTGAACTTTAAACTCTATTTTGCCATGAAATGGCGATGCAGGATATTTATTCTCTTTCAGTGCGCGTTTTTGGACGTAATAAACAAACGAAAACAATTTTTTCTCTCTTTTTTTGTGCCAAGTGCTTATATAAATAATTACCTCTTATCGCAAAATCAAAAACCCTAGTCAACCACAAGAATTCACTTCTTCGTATTCAAACGGTAGCGGTAAAAAAACAAAAACCAAAAGAAACAAAGAAGTAAAATTGACTCTGATATTTTGAGAAATTTTCAGAAACTCTAAGCATAAGAAAATGACAATTATTATTATTTCATTTAAATTAAACATGATATTATTGTTAGAGCTCCTTTAACAATTAAACAAAGATGTGAGATTAGTTATGTAATATCAGCCTTATTTTGATTGGTGCAGGTAAGTGCTTCAGACACACCTAATGCGTCATTTGTTTGTTTTCATGTCAATACGCTTGTTTAAATATAACTTTTGTCGCACTGTATATTAAGCCTTTCGGAATCTATGGGTCAATTTTTACAAAGAATTAACGGTTCTACGTTTTTCTGGAAATTCTGATTTCTTCAAAGAGATCAGAAGTGAACAGTCGATTTTGTTTCGACAAAGTTAGACGTGAACATTGAACGCGCACTAGGATGAGGGTCAGACACATGGTCTTCTGAATTCTCGAGGGTTTTTGAGAATGAATCACCGAAGCAGAAAATATGATAACAAAGAATAAATCCACAACATCCTATTAACGTTTGTAACCTCTTCCGCACAGATCTGTTGAACGTCATCGGGTGATCACCTGAATGGTTATAATTTTTCCTTCGGTCTTGAAACATTGTAGCAAGCAAATTTTGAAGCATTATCATTGCATTGATTCGTGGATTAGAATTTTCTTATTTTATTTAATTCAATTCAAAACATGTAGTTTATTTGCGTTACATCCTCATAAATTCAATCAACTTTTCCTCGATTAGATACAACACTTGTCAATCATCTAACGTCACCTCGCTACAAGTTAAATTAATACATTAATTGATTTTTCTCCCCCAGACTTGACCTTGGTTTAACCATAATTGAGTTTTTACACGTGCAAACTTTCACGGCGACGAGATTAATTGTCTTACTGCGACCGTTAGTTCAACATTAAGAATCAATCATTTGCGGTTTCCTTAACAAGAAGTGGACAGTCAACACTCACTCTGGTCCTCTTGGATGCAAGTCTAGTGATGATCTACTAAACTTCCTTTGACCCCCAAGCATTGTTTTGAGGTTGATAGTTTCAAGTAAATCACGTCACCGTTTCTTTTTATTTGAGTCATCTTTGTCACGTAGAAATAAAAAAGTAAGGGTCTTCGAGTAACAGGTGACCGAAAGAGAGTGAGCATGCATAAGAATGGAGATCGATTAAGAAAGATACATTGTTAATAAAAGAAGAACCTGAAAAATTATAAGAATAACAATATTAACAATACTAATAATATCTATGATAATACCGATGTTAATAATAATAATGTAAAAAAATGATAACCATGTTATTGATGGAAAAAGGATTATGATAAGAATAATGATAACACTAATAATTAAAAGTAATGGTAGTAGGACTGAGTGGATCCAATTCTGTCTGTAATCATACGAGTGTTAACAAAATCAGACGAACACGCAGCGGGAGTGCGATTTGTTCATCTCGAGTATGATTACAGACCGAATTGGACGACATGAAGTCTTATTACCAATAAATCATAAAATTACAATTTCCGAGAAAAGAAGAATAGCCAAGTTATGAAAGAAAGAAAGGAAAATTTTGCATTAAAAGACTTGACAAAGGAGGCTTAAATTGTTTAATTGATTAATTTAAACTACAACTTTGAATGTGATTGGCTTACGAGCTGTCCGATAACAACTTGGCTCGTAAATTAGTGAAAAAATAGGAGATTTATAAAGCAATCACAATCGAGGAAACTGTAATTTTTGTGATTATAATGGCAACAACTACAATAGTGTTAATGAATAATAACAATAGTAATAATGATTATAAGGGTAGTAATAATTAAAATTACAGTATTGATCATAATGGTCGTTACTATGCAACAATAATGATGGAAATAACAATGATAATGATAATGACACTTATCAGGAGCCCATTATTGGCTCCTGTACTAATCATAGTTTTCAACATATAATAGTTATATAATAAGACCGCCTCTTGACCTCGTAGAGTCTAGTTAATTTTATTTTACTGCGCATTGGGTTATTTGTACCTGGGTGGATATAAAATATGTCAATAAAGTTTTACGTTTTATTTAACAAATAATGATGAGTAATATTATATAAATAATAATAATCATAGTCATAATAATAATAACAATATGGAAAATGGGTATAGTAAGGTCAAAATTAATTTAGGCATCGATCCTGTCTCTTCTAGCTGAGAGACTGTACGTCGGGCTCAATGCAGACAAACGCAAAGAAGGGATGAAAAAAGAGAACACATTCGATGTGAACAATTTCGTAACCATTTTAAGGCGTTCATATTTGAATCGCGAGAAACCAGGAAACGAGAAAAAGTTTTCATTTCGGCTCCAACAAGTGTATTAACACACTAATCTAACTTGCATTGACATAATCATATGATTTGCCCATATCGACATAATTTACACACTTACACACATGATTAAGCTTCATTTCAAGGAAAGTGTGTATCTGTGTGACAGCTGCTCTTTTTATAGTTTAACTGAGGCTGTAACACATATCATCCTCTACTGACAAACAATTCTTTCACATTATAATTGAGACATAAATGTGAACGCACCTCTATACTCTTTCATTCACAGGACTGGCAAACGAAAATTAATATTGGGGAAGAAGGAATAAATTAAGGGTTGAAAAATAAGGGAGGGGAATTGTATTTTTTTTTCTGAAAGGTGATGTTGCTTAAGTCCTTGAAAAAATTCCAAACCTGGAGGCTTGAAAACACTGATCCTAAGTTCATTGCACCAAGTTAAATGGGTTCGGCATCCCAGCTTAAGTGTTTTATTTACTTTTTTTCTTTTGCAAAATCTCGCCCACTAATTTTATTTAGGTCACCTACAAAGTTTATAATTACTGCTGCTTTTTGCATAGAAATAATTTTTTAAATCGATGATTGCTTTTAATACATATGTAATTAGCGCCACACAGATCCAATTCAGCCTTGTGTTCGCGTAAAATCAATAGTATATTATAGCAAATTACCTTAAAACTATTGAATTAAGAGATATCATTATACTAAGACAGTAAATTCTCGCCAAAAAGGCTATTTTATCACTATTACTAAAATCAGGAATAAATTTTTTTTTCGATCATTCATCAATTAGAGCAACAATTTGCCTGTAGTTTTGTTTTTAGCGCTCACAAACTACTAGTAACTTCTTTCGGAGATAGAAGAGGACTTTCCTCTGTTGCTAAAATGATCGACATCTCCTCTAACGAGTAACAGAAAAAAAAATTTCTTTAACAATGGAAAAAACTGTCGTTTCAATTTAACCAGAACTTTGTTTGTGCCTAAGAGGGGTCTGTTGTGTGTTGCTTCTACGCATCAAAGGAAAAAGGATTCTCCTCCGCACCGGCTTAAGGCGCCATCGACAATGCATGCATTTGAAAACTTGCCCTGTGCACCCAAAGCAATGATGAACCGACCCGTACACTAACGGATTAATCACATGGGTCACCAGCACAAGATTGACGCAGAGAGAGAAGAGCCAAGTGAACTTGGAAGTAAGAACTTCCCAGGAATCGTAAAAGAAAACACGGATGAAATGGAACACGTGAATTGGGAGGTGAAACAAAGCGAAGATCGCAATGATGGTGACCATTTTGCGAACGGCGCATCTACGCTTCTTCTCAACTGCTAAGCGTGCAGAAGGAAAATTTTCTCGGTCAATTGCGCTCAACTTTCTGATGATTTTTGCATAGAGAACACTAATAAGAAATAGCGGGATCAAATACAAAATGACCGCGTCAATTGGTTGAAGGAATATCTCTACATTTGAATGCGGCCATTCCAGACCGCAAATGTATTTGTCTTCATTTATATCAATATCTTCCTTTGGCCCAACATCATCTGGCGAGATATCCTGAGTTTCAAGATCTTCAAATGTATCAATTTTTATGGTCTTGAGGTAGATCAGTTGTGGTATGCAGAGAGAAATAGCAGCAACCCAAATAATGATAATGAGATACTTAACCGTTCTTTTCTTGATTGGGTCGGAGAATGTGATGAGGTACCTCTCCATAGCGATGGCTGTCAAAGTCGCCAACGAAGCATACATGGAAATGTGTGTCAGCGAGAAGACAGTTTTGCAAAGGAAGTTGCCGAAGGGCCAAACAAAATCAAATGCCTCGTATGCCATGTAGAATGGAACATATACTGCGAGCACCAGCAGATCAGCTACGGCTAAGTTGATAAGGAACGGCATCACAGGTGACAAGAATCCTCCACTTTTCCTCCAGACGAAAAATATGGCCGATACGTTGGCTGGGATGCCGAGAATGAGGAAAATCATGTTTATAATCATCTGGATGGAGAATGAGGAGCTGCTGTCATCTGCTGATTGCAGAGTTGGTTCTGTTTCCGATGAGACTGCCTCAAACGGTGTTGAATCCATGATTACTGCCTTTGCAAATGCTTCGTTTGTCCTGGCTCTACCACAAAGGAAACACTCCTTTGTAATTTTGATGTAAATTAATAATTTTTTTCTTAGAGTTAAAGTACAATGCTGTCTGAGAATACTATATTGAAAACGAAGCCAATATATATTGCAGGCACTTTTGGCATTACCCACTTATTCCTGTTAAGAAGAATTTAAAAAGTTATTTTTCATTTTTTTGTGATCAATTGGCCCTGAAGATCCTCTCGAGTGTAGATGTGGTCTTATTTTTGTTTTTCTCCTGCCAGAATAAATCGCGATTTTCCGATAGAATTTCGTTCATGGAAAACAATGGTCTGAAGAATATTCCCACAGTTAACGTAGCGCGGAAAAAAATGATCCTCCAGTCGGGTACTCGTTCAGATATGTTGGTAGTTTTAATGAGTTTTCTTTGCTGTCAGTTCAGTAGGTGTTACATGGAAGCTTGGTCAGTGAAAGTGAGGGCTTACCTCGGCCGAAAAAAAAAAGCAAATAAAGTTTGTAAGCGTTTGTCAAATGCCCGAAAAAGAAAAATGTGAACCCCTGAGTGAAATTTTAACTCCACCTTGTTCTGCTCTAGGGGCCATTTTGCTCTACAAACTGAGCTTCAGAGGGCCGAGTCATTTACTAGCGATGTCAATTAACAAAAGATAGGAAAAAAGTTACATTTCGTTTACTTTACCTTTCCTTTTTCGGTTAAGTTGGCCCTTAACCAAGATAAACTTGTTCTTATTTGATCGGGTTGTTCGATTTACTTGAAATGCGCTTCAAGGAAGACTGGCAATATTACAGGCGATACGCATTTGTGATAGAGGTGTGTTTTGCAAAGAAAGCGTGAATTAATTTCTGTAAGTTTTAGGTGACAAAGAGATATTTCAAAGATAGGAAATGGTGATCAAACAATGATCAGGAATTAGGGAAGGATTAGGCTTCTAATTGAGAATCATTTACTACCAGGCAGAAGATGGCAGAGTGAAAGGTTTTAGTTGGATTCGATTCTTTTCATATTGCAGTCGAAACCATTTTAAAACGAAAATTATGCACATATTATGAATACTTCATGTGATTATCTGTAATTTTTATACTTTTTTTTTCTTAAAAACCAAATTAAATAAACAAGGTCTACAATGTGTCTGATAAACCTCCACATATTCATGTTCTTTTGGCAAGAAAATCATGATTAAATTATAATTTTCAAAAGCGAAATTTTTATAAAAAGGTACCAACTAGAGAAAGTGTTCGCACAAAAAGGCTAGTAAGGACTTTTTTCGCCTCTTACACGCTACGTTGCATGTTCTTCGGTAAGTTAATGAAAAAAAAAAAGGGAGACGAAAACGTCTGCCTTTTGTCTCAGGTAATTTCTATTCAGATCACGTTCACTCCCACGTTTTTATTTCCAGCGCAGGTAAGTGGTAAATTCAAAGGCATGCTTGTATGTTGATAATCAAAGTGCATTAAAACATAATGGGGGTAAGCTTCTAAAGAAACTATGGTGTTACGTCGGTGAGGGGTAGAAGAAGATAATTTGGTTTTTATAAATTGAGTTGACCGTGCAAATTGGCAACAGTAAATAGTTTCTAATGATGACTTTTCGTGCGTTAACCTTCGTCATTCGCTCTGACGGAGGGTTAACGCTCGAAACGTCAGCTTTCTAAACTCTTTACGGTGGCCAATTTACTTTATCAACTCAGTTGATGAAAGCCAAATTGCATTGTGTTAAAACCAGACAGACGATGACGGAGTGAAAGGTTAACGAGGGATTTCACTCATTTTAATTAGGATTGCTATCTTACTCCGACGTCCAATTAAGACGAGTTGGTGAATACTTCACATCTGATTAGTTCTCCATTGCTTTCTTAACTGAACAAACAAGGAAACAATGTGTCTGACTTGCCGCCGTATATTTGCTCCATGTTGACAATATACTATTGCAATGTTTTCAGAGAATATTTTGGTGCTAAGTTTGGGAAATACATACCTAAAAACTAGAGGTACATGACGGATGCAGGTGTTTAAAAAGAATCTTTCCTGTTTTAAAAACGCAAATTTGCATCACCTATCAAGCTGAATTGTATGATTTTCAACGAGCTTCAGTTGGACTTAAGAGAGAATTTAGGCTCCTCCATTTCGTTGGAGATGCTACTGTGATAACATCACTTTTAGAAAGGGTCCTCACCATGCAGGCTTTGACACTTCTTCGTGTTTATTTAAAGAAATCCACTCAAAGGGCAGATGACACCATTCATTCTAGGTCTAAAGAAATCTAAATTACAGTTCTGGTTTATCCTACAGCGAGAAAAAATATAAAGTTGGTGCCAAGCCTTTGGCTAAATACTTCCCACCTAGCTCCCTCCACGCTTGAATATCTTTTTGAATATCACTTTGAAAATCTTCTCCCTCCACTCTTGAACATCTTTTTTTTCACATACAAACCAACATGTGAATATTTCTTTCCCTATCGCTTACATCTTTTTCGATGCTCTGTATGTCATAGTCGAATGATAAGATTTAAACTATTCTCATAATAATTATAAATTGTCCATTAGACTACTTTACTAAATAATTTCTTATTTTCAGTAAAATGGCACAGTACGTAAAGCTTATATGGTAGAATAGTCCGAAACTTATAATCATTAAAGTCTCTTGTTTCCTCCTTTTCAGTCCTTTATCGGTTGCTTAAGTTCAACTGGCTCATGAACAAGTTAGACATCTATTCCCCTTCTTGATTTCACCTCTTAAAATTAATGGAAACAAATTCATGTCATACGTGGTCGGAAGCAGTATTGAACAGCGTTTGTGTATTCTTCCGAAGGTCAAATAACAACAAATCCAGCTTTACATCATCACTGCAGGTGTAAACCCTCTTTTATTCGTTGAGACTGATTTTCACCAGCGACGGAGTCAAGTCATATTCGTAAGAGCGATTCCGACATGGTGAAAACTGAAAATAGGAGTCGTAAGCAGAGTCATAAGCTCGACTGAATCGAAGTCATAAGAATCAGAACGGTCTGATTTTCATCCGATTCCGCTTGTGACTCCGACATTTTTGATCTTGTGAAATCTGGATTATCGGAGTCGCAAGCAGAAGCGGAAGGACCAGCCAATCGCAATGCCAGTTCTCAGGCCCTTCCAGTACAATCTTCCGCTTGCCAATCCGAGTCTTCAGTCTCCATAGCATCGAAAGCAGTATTCGATTCCGTCGGTTTGATTTTCACTAGATCGTTTCGCTCCGCACTCCTGATTACGACCCCGACTCCGTCGTAAGTAAAAACCAATTTTTAGAATATCGCAACGCGACGCTATCCAACTACCGCGGAGGAACCAAACAATACTTCTACGCAATACATGCTTTCACGTAAACATTAAAAGGAAAGGACTTTCATAGCTAACCCTTTAACCTCCACAAGTGATTGATGTGTAAATTCTGCTCGAAATTTTCAAACACTATCTAGCACAGGCAATCAAAACAAACCAATAAAAGATGTATACCAACTAAAGAGTGATATTATCTTGATGTAATGGAAACAAATGGCAGTCACAACAGTTAATAAGTAATCGCATCTTGGAAGTAAAAGGGTTACCAGAGATTGTTTCATAGTTTACATATATCCCACAAAGAAAACTAAGAAAAAGATCAATCAAGAATAGAAAGTCAAGAGGAATTTTTCTAGTTAATCTTTTCCGTTTTTTTTTCTCTCTTTAGTTCCTCTTCTTCTTCTTCCTCTCCTCTCCTGGAAAGTTTTGTGATAATATTCTAAGTATACAACAATAGAAAGGGGGCAACCACTCTTGCCAGAGAAAGCGACTATCGATTATGGAACAAATTTCCAAGATAATACTTGTGCATGAGAACGTCAATTGCTGAAAATTCGCTTGAAACTTTGTTACCACTAAGTTTTCTCGAACATGTGCCACTTTCTAGTGGTTTCCTCTAAACGATGTTTCTGATATTTGAGATTTCGAAATCGTGCACAATTAAAAAATCACTTAAAACACAGTTCGAAAGCGAACCTCAGGGGAAATTGGCTGCTGAAACGCATTCTGCTGGCAACGACAGTAACAACAACTGAACGGTATTACAACTAACTAGGCTAAGATTTTTTCCCACACCATCTTCTGCCATACATATTTGACCATTTCCTCCAGATCTGTGCCGTAGTAGTCTAATATTGTCAGTAGCAGAAGGGTGATAATTGCACGCCTTTGGCCCACGACGAATTTCTCGATCGATTTTTGACCGCTCCTTTGACAAGGTTTTATAGTTGCAATCCACTTTGGCTAGTTAGGCATGCAGGTTACAGTTGCCATGGTAAATCAAAGATTTCCTGCCAGGCACACGCCAGTGTCAGCTCCGCCCTTCATATTCTGGAATTTCCATTTGTGGACATCAAATAAACCAACTTTAACCAATAAGTACAATGTATTTCCGAGAAGAAGAGAACTCATCTCCGTAAAATAATATAAAGAAATGGGTGAATTGGAGAGTTCAAGTTCGAGAAATATTCAAGCCATGAAGACAACGAAAACGACGAAGAAGATGATGAGAACGCAGAATATTTTTATAATTAACCACCTATTTGAGGTCACTGACTGAAAATACTTCAACAGTTCGCCATGTGCGGCCTCAACATTTAGTTCTGTTTCTTCAACATTGGCATCAATCCTGAAAGAAGATCATGGATCATCAGAATTACAGTAACTACGCATTGACAAGTAGACTGACTTTCAAAGTGAGATACGACTTCTCATTAATGCACGTATGGAGTTTTCAGTATGCTCATCAAACATCTTTCCATACACCTGAAAATACAAGCATGCTCCTACCTCTGTACAATTTCAGTAAGGTTTCAAATAAAAGTGTCCCATACATTTGAAAGGAAAAGAATCCTGTTTGCGACAACAACTTCGTTTACAAACAACCTTTGCTTGAATTTTAGTTTTAGCTTTGTATCAGATTGATTGATAGGGTAGCACAAGTTTCCTCGACCAATAACACAGCGAAGTAAACCAAAAACGAAACAATAACGGATCAACCTATGATAGAATTGTCCTGACCAAACAAAATTCGGATCAGGCTATGTTGCAATTTTCCACACAAAACAAAATTCGGATCAACCTATGTTCGATTTTTTTCTACAAAAAAATAAAGTTCAGATCGAGCTATATTGCAATTGTCCTGACAAAACAAAATCCGGATCAACCTATGTTACAATTTTCCACACACAAAAAAAAATTCAAAACAAAATTCGGATCAACCTATGTTGCAATTTTCCACACAAAAAAAAATCGGATTAACCTATGTTGCAATTTTCCACACAAAACAAAATTCGGATCAACCTATGTTGCAATTTTCCACGCGAAACAAAATTCGGATCAACCTATGTTGCAATTTTCCACACAAAACAAAATTCGATAGACGTGCCCTCGCATGTGAGGACCTGTTTCAGTCGAAACTCGCACGTACATTTCTAATCGTTTTAGGCATGCCAAGACAGGCATCCCTCCTCTCTAAGCAATAACGGATTACGATCGACACTGAAAAAGGCTCTTTAAAAAGCGGCCGATTGGTACACGTATGGAGTCTTCAGCATGCTCAACAAACATCTCTCCATACACCTGAAAACACAAGCATGCTCCTTCCTCTGAGCAATTTCAGTAAGGTTTAAAATAAAAATAGGTCACATACATTTAAAAGGAAAAGAATCCTCTTTGCGACAACAACTTCGTTTACAAACAACCTTTGCTTGAATATTAGTATTAGTTTTGTATCAGACCGATTTACAGGGTAGCACAAGTTTCGTCGACCAATAAAATAGCGAAGTAAAGCAAAAGCGAAGCAATAACGGATCAACCTATGTTGCAATTTTCCACACAAAACAAACTTCGGATCAACCTATGTTGCAATTGTCCTGACAGAACAAAATTCGGATCAACCTACGTTACAATTTTTCACACAAAACAAAATTCGGATCAACCTATAGTGCAATTTTTCACACAAAACAAAATTCGGATCAACCTATGTTGCAATTTTCCACACAAAACAAACTTCGGATCAGCCCATGTTGCAATTTTCCACACAAAACAAACTTCGGATCAACCAACGTTGCAATTTTTTACACAAAACAAAATTCGGATCGGCCCATGTTGCAATTTTCCACACAAAACAAACTTCGGATCAACCTACGTTGCAATTGTCCTGACACAACAAAATTCGGATCAACCTATGTTGCAATTTTTCACACTAAACCAAATTCGGATCAACCTTTGTTGCAATTTTTCACACAAAACAAAATTCGGATCAACCTACGTTGCAATTCTCCACACAAACCAAAATTCAGATCAACCTATGTGCAATTTTCCCAACGAAACAAAATTCGGATCAACCTATGTTGCAATTTTCCACACTAAGGCAAAATTCGGATCAACCTCTGTTGGCATTTTCCAGACAAACAAAATTCGGATCAACCTATGTTGCAATTTTCCACACAAAACAAAATTCGGATCAACCTATGTTGCAATTTTCCACACAAGACAAACTTCGGATCAGCCCATGTTGCAATTTTCCACACAAAACAAACTTCGGATCAACTAACGTTGCAATTTTTCACACAAAACAAAATTCGGATCGGCCCATGTTGCATTTTTCCACACAAAACAAACTTCGGATCAACCTACGTTGCAATTTTTCACACTAAACAAAATTCGGATCAACCTATGTTGCAATTTTTCACACAAAACAAAAATCGGATCAACCTACGTTGCAATTCTCCACACAAACCAAAATTCGGATCAACCTATGTGCAATTTTCCCAACGAAACAAAATTCGGATCGGCCCATGTTGCAATTTTCCACACAAAACAAACTTCGGATCAACCTACGTTGCAATTGTCCTGACACAACAAAATTCGGATCAACCTATGTTGCAATTTTTCACACAAAACAAAATTCGGATCAACCTTTGTTGCAATTTTTCACACAAAACAAAATTTGGATCAACCTACGTTGCAATTCTCCACACAAACCAAAATTCGGATCAACCTATGTGCAATTTTCCCAACGAAACAAAATTCGGATCAACCTATGTTGCAATTTTCCACACTAAGCAAAATTCGGATCAACCTCTGTTGGCATTTTCCAGACAAACAAAATTCGGATCAACCTATGTTGCAATTTCCCACACAAAACAAAATTCGGATTAACCTATGTTGCAATTGTCCAGACAAACAAAATTCGGATCAACCTATGTTGGACTTTTGTCTACAAAAAAAAAAAAAAATTCGGATCAAACTATATTGCAATTGTCCTGACAAAACAAAATTCGGACCAACCTATGTTGCAATTTTCCACACAAAACAAAATTCGGATTAACCTATGTTGCAATTGTCAAGACAAACAAAATTCGGATCAACCTATGTTGAACTTTTTTCTACAAAAAAAAAAATTGGGATCACACTATATTGCAATTGTCCTGACAAAACAAAATTCGGACCAACCTATGTTGCAATTTTCCACACAAAACAAAATTCGGATTAACCTATGTTGCAATTGTCAAGACAAACAAAATTCGGATCAACCTATGTTGAACTTTTTTCTACAAAAAAAAAAAAATAAGAATCAAGCTATATTGCAATTGTTCTGACAAAACAAAATTCGGATCAACCTATGTTGCAATTTTTCACACAAAACAAAATTCGGATCAACCTATGTTGCAATTTTTCACACAAAACAAAATTCGGATCAACCTATGTTGCAATTTTCCACACAAAACAAAATTCGGATCAACCTATGTTGCAATTTTTCACACAAAACAAAATTCGAGAAACGTGCCCTCGTATGTGAGGAGCTGTTTCAGCCGAGACTCGTAAGTACATTTCTAATCATTTTAGGCAGCCAAGACAGAACTCCCTTCTCTAAAAGCAATAACGGATAACGATCGACACTGAAAAAGGCTCTTTAAAAAGCGGTCGATTAATACATGGAAGGAAATATGTTAAAGTTCACACGGCCACCAGGTGGACACTCAGACATAGTTTGAACACGAAAGGAGTTTTCATAGTTTGAACAAGGAAGGAGTTTTCAACATGCTTAACAAACATCTCACCATACACCGGAAAATACATGTATGCTCTTCCCTCTGTGCAGTTTCAGTCAGGTTTAAAATAAATATAAGTCACAACATTTAAAAGGAAAAGAATCCTGTTTGCGACAACGACTTCGTTTACAAACAACCTTTGCTTGAGATCTCGTGAGAACAAAGCCTCGAGAGACGAGGCTCGCATGTCTCGACGAGGACCTGCTTCAGCCGAAACTCATACACATCATTATGGACATGCCAAGACAGAAAGAACTTCCTTGTCTCAAATCGAAAGATCGCTTACTTTCATGATTTCTTCAAGAACCAAATTTTCAGATGTTTTAATAAATATATCAATAACTTCCGAACCTTTCAATCTGTTCCTCCTGTTCTTTAACCATGTGAGCGAGCTCTTGAAATATACTTCCAAGTTCAACAATCGTTGATTCAATGCTCTCCATTGCATTCGCCCGGCTTTGTATGTACTCGTCCTGTTAGACAATTAACAGAAGGAAAACAAAAAAAAGGATTACACTGAGCCAAATAATTCTCTACACTAAACCAGTCACAATATATGTAGTCAGTACACAGTTGACAGGGTTCGATCGCCGAGACAGTTGAAAAATCAATTCTGAGCCTCAATAACCCAGATATGACACTAATAGATGTATGATGCTTGGATCTAAAAATATTACGAAAATGTAAATGTTAAATTTTGGGATTGACTGTATTGCGAATGAGCGACAACGTCGGCGATGCATTTTTAACGCTAAGCAAAAGAAATGAAGAGAAAGCAGCACATCTTCAGATTACAAAAAAGACGTTTTATCACCTACCAGTACGATTCAAGCCCAATTATGCATGTAGCTAACCCAAAGCCACACCAGACACTTAGGTAATTTCCCAAGTTACGTGGGCATTTCCCGAAAGACACGTGTGCGAGAAAAGCGTGGTACAAACGTCAGATTTAGAGCAGTCAAAGTTGTCTGGTTAGTTTTTAACTAAAATGGAGTATCTTTTCTTATATTCCTTAAGATAGGACCAATCCATTACCCTCGTTGCTCGACAAAGGTAATTCGTAGCTCAGTTTCGTTCCGTTTTTATCATGCTTCATAAAACGTTCTTTTGTATGTTTTGTCGCAACAAGCCGAATAGCAAACGGTTTGTTTTCTCATCGAATTTTTGCCATGTGTTGCTTTCTAGTTTTACGGTTCTTTCTGCATCCTGTTATGGCAATTAAAGATGTTGTAATTCTGTCAGCGATGTATTCGTGAATTGTTTGGATCGAATTTGGATCTAGTTATCGTCGAAGGGTCGCCGGTAAAAATGCATGCAATAATGAAAATGGCGAGTTTGATAAGAGTTCCGAATTCAGTTGGAGCAAAGGTTACGTTTGTTTTCGAAATGGTTTTTGGCGAAACACTTTGTGGACACTTCCTCCTTAAGTTTTGGCGAAAGCGCACGCGTTTACCATGCATGGGGCCTACAGAAAGTTTACATACTCTTTCACCAGTGGTTTTGGCGAAGGTTTCAGTTGCCCAAGCGTTTTGGAGAAAGATTTTACACATTTTCACAACGGGTGTTGGCGAACTCTTTGCTCCCTTTCGCCAAAGCTTTTGGCGAAACCACTTGCTCGCTTGCACTTTAAGTCTTGGCGAAAGCTGGTAGGCGAACAATTTTGCTATTGGTTTTGGCCTAAGCTATAGTAGGTCCACTATGTTGACGAATGCCACATTAATAAACAAAAACGCTAAGCCCAAATCATCATATTCATCAAACGCACGGCATTTAAAGGTTTGGGCGAGTTTCACAAATGTGACGACTTCGGAATATTTTCGTCAAATTCATCTTTTTTTCTTTTTACTCGTTTCGTTCTCCTTAAAGATCAAATCTTTGAATATTTTATTTAAAGGTTTGGGCGAGTTTCACAAATGTGACGACTTCGGAATATTTTCGTCAAATTCATCTTTTTTTCTTTTTACTCGTTTCGTTCTCCTTAAAGATCAAATCTTTGAATATTTTATCGCAATGGTGAAACCATAGGAGTTGGTCCAAAAAAGAGCATGTTATAAGAGAATCATACTCAGCCTTTACTGTGAGAAAAGGGTAAAAATCTATTCAACAACCGTGAAACTCTGACCTCCTTTTGAGCGGTATTCAGCGCATTTTACGTTCCCTCCTCTTAATTGAATAAATCATACAAAACTGGCTAATTGTGAAGAACACCTCCTTGAAAAAAACCTGCCAGCCGACAGGCAGCCATCAGTTGCTCGAATGTCGGCCAAAAGGTTTTCCAGGGTGCTGCTGCTCCCTTCACCATTATCCAATATTATGGTCATCGTTTCTAACCTGTTGTTCAACCAGCTGCATTTGGCTCATATCATTGGACATTAGGGGTGCGGAATCCATGTGATCCATATCTATGGCCACTGCTGAGTCACCACCTTGTCCCAAGCCCCTTGCTACATTAGATCTCTGCAATACAGAGCCTGATAATGAAGATGGAGGTAGGCTGTCCACTGCAGCACCTTGGGAGAACTGCTCTCTTCTCTCCTTCTGCTGTTTCAGATTCTACATGAATAAAAGGAAACAGTAATCAGCCAGGATTGTACATGTACCGTAACTATGTGCTTATAAATCTTTCCACCCCCACAAATAGTGGACAAGTAAATGTACCTCTTCCTCACATTGTCCACTTGTTATCCATCAAGCAGGTGATAAGAAAAACCAGATTTAAGCTAGATTATTTTCATCCTTGCATTGAAGCTTAATTCAGATTAAAAACTTGGTATAACTGAAGAAAAACAAGTCTTTGAGAGGGTCTAAAGAGAGACCTCAGTATGGTACATTGTAACTTGTAGCATTAAACAAACAGAAATTCATGATATTTACCTCGGTTCTTACTTCCAGGACACCTTTGAAGTCCTTTGACATTCTTGCTAGTTTTGACTGCAATGATGATAAACTTTTTTTGGTTACATAATATTGATTAATGGTACATTGTCAAACAATTTCCCCATATCTCACCAAAAAAGTGTTATTACTGTAAGTATTGGACAAAGTTACAGATTCTATTATTAAACATGTTTCTACACTGCAAATCTGAAATTTTAGATGCCAAATGACTAACAGAGCTTCTGGTCTAGTTCTCATGACCAAAGCAAGGACAAATGCTATCATACATACAATTTATGTTACAGTTTTTTCAGTTTTGGATAAACTAATAATCCCTTAGTTGATATACATAAATTTTATTGTCATCACTTATCTGCTTGATTTTGTTTTGGTATTTTAAGGAGAAATTCTGTTTTGGTCACACATGGGAGTTAATGAGCTAACCCTTTAACTCCAAAGATCTGATTGGTAATTCTCCCCCCTAGCTGCTACACATATTTTTAAAATTAATTATGAGAATTTGGTGCTAGATCAAGACGACAACTTTTACCTGATAAGTTTGAATATTCTCATTAGCTGTTTGCTGGATAATGTAAGGGAGAAGTTTTGTGTTGACCACTTATGGGAGTTAAACCTTTCACTCCCACAAGTGACCAAGACAGAATTTCTCCTTACAATATCAATACAATATCAAGCAGGCAAGTGATGAGAATAGAGAATGTCAATCATGAGATGATTAGTTGATCCAATACCAAATTCTCTGAACTAACATCATAAGAATTGTATGGCAAATAGTAAGGAGAATTCTTAATTAGATCTTGGGAGTGAAAGGGTTAAAGGGTTAAAGGAAGGTCCATTTCAAATGTAGCTTTCAGTGAATTTTTTTTTTAAGGATTGTACACTTTGGTTTCCTAAGCAAGAATCTACAGCCTAGGGGGGTTGGTACACATTCTTTCTCCCATAAGAACTAACAGGGTACAGGAACCTAGAGGGTCCTGAATATACCTAGACACCCATCATACATTTTAGAGTGTTATCTGGCTAAATAGCTGGAAGATTCTGACTGTACATACCTGAAGTGATAGTACTACTGTACTTGAGTGGGTCTGTAGATGCCTCCCTTGAGTACTAGCCTTAGATTTCACCAGCTAAAAGAAAAAAATTCACATTAAAGCACCATTAATTTGCTTATACAGCTGCAGGTGACCTTAAACCTTCAAAAGAAGCTCTCACTGGAAATAAGGTTTAACACCACTCAACAGCAAGAAATACAGTGTGTATAAGCTTTTGTGTATAAAAAAGAGCTCCTTTAAGAGGTACATGTATCAAACTTACAAAGCAATAATCAACTTTACCTTTGTGATGTTCTTGCTAATTTCAATTACAGACTTACACATTTTCGACAAATAGCATTAATCAAAGCAAATTAGCGGCATGTTTTCCAGATGTACACACAGATAAGCTGCACCCCTGATGTTGTTGTGTTGATAGGAATGTTAATTTTTTTTAAATACAAAATCAGTACTAGTAACCACTATAAGTGAAATCTGCATCTGGTGTAGTTTTTCAGGGTAAATATATATTATTTATCTGATCTTGTTCCCGATCATGCAGCAATCTACATGTATATGTCTACATGACTGTACATCTACATCTACATCTATACATTAACCCAGCTATAAGTAGAGCAATATCCGTTAACAATGTTGAACACTTGGACTATACATGTATCATGGAACGATTTGACAAAGCACAATAACAACATGACTGCATACTCTTCCCCACAGAATTTGCAGTACCACATATAACAATGAAGTAAGTGCAGGTGTTGAACATAGATTAGACATGCAAAATTAGTTAATGTAATGTGAAATAACCTCTTGTAACTGGGCAATCTGCTGGTTTAAACCAGTAATATCCTGTTTTATTATGTACGTCAGTTCCTGGATTTCCATGGGTCTGTCATCAAACAATGATTTCTTCTTGGCCACTGGCATAGAAAAGAGAAGGAAAATACATCAAATACACACTATTACCTTGCATGGGTAAGTTTAACTCATAAATTTCATTTTCTCATGTATCTGTTTCATAATACATTGATATATAAATCACAGACGTCATCAAAATGTGGTACAATTTAAAGTCATCTGTGACTATACAGCTCTAGGTGGCATGCAAGCTGCAGGCAAGTTTGTACTTGATGTTTTTACCGCATTGTGATGTCTCCAACAATCTACATGTTCTAATGAACAGATGTGCAACAACATTAAATCTATTTGTTTTAATATAAAAAAGAAGCAAAATGTTGTTGCTGGTGACATCAACTCTAGCTTTGTCCTCCAATAGATAACAAATATAAAACACTCAAAAACCATGTATAAATAAGCTTATTGTAAATTAATCAACCACAATTCATAATTCACCTGAGTGTCTGTGGACATTTACACTCTACCTTGCAGTGCACCCTTAATGCTATCCCTTGTTTATTATATCGTATACCAGTACACAATATCTAATAGTACAGACTACTACACTCTCTGTAACTAAACTAATGGCAGTGTCTATGTGTTGATCATACAAACTCATCATGTTGCCACATGTACATGAAAAACAATATTATGTTCATGAACACTACTATCACAAAAAAATTGTTCACTCAAAAGTTATGCAAGTCACATTATCAGGTTTTCTCAATGAAAAAAAGTCATGTCTGATAGCTCAGGGCTAGTGGATTTTGCTATCAGACTAGTGAATTCTGTGCTTTTCTTGCCCAAAGGACAAGTGAAGGTTTTTGGAGAACTACAATTACAGAAGTACTGCAAGACAAATGTTTTAAATTCCTAATAAATTCATGAAGACTGAAAATCACTCTGATGAAGTGAAATCTGCATAAACAAGACTAGGTATCGCATTACATGTCAGACAAGACATACTGAGATTTTGCGCATAAAGTAATAGCAGGTATTGAAAAAAACTTTGGAGGTAAATGTTGCCCATGACTAATTCATACTAGGTCAGAGAAAGCTATTAAATTTTGTCTAAATTTTGCTTCATAATCATTTGTGAGGAACATAAACAAAAGGTTTTGATCCTGAACTCCTGTGAGAAATTTATCATGGTTTTAGAAATTGGTAACATGCTTTTTAACCCTTTAACTCCCATGAGTGACCAAGACAGAATTTTTCCCTACAATATCCATACAATATCAACCAGATAAGTGATGAGAATAAAGACAAATATCAATTTGGGGATAATTAGTTGATCAAATACTAAATTCTCTGAGTTAACATTACAAGAATTGTATGGTTGACAGTAGGAAAAATTATAAATTTGATCTGAGAGTTAAAGGGTTAATGTGGTAAATTCTAAACGTAGGTGTTTGTTGATTAAAAAATATAGACCACATTGCATTGTTTTCACTTTTCAGGAAAATCTTTCAGATGAAAAGTTGCCAGAAATGAAACAAACATTTTTGTTCTTTTGAAACCTAAAATCTTTGGTTACTTGTATTGAGATGAACCATAAATTCCCATAATTTTTGTTTGCATAATTTGTTCAGTGATGCGTGACTCGGCACTTGCACTTTCCACTTCTGTGTGAACTTGAAACCTGGCTTGGAAAACTGCCTCCCAAACAAACCTTATTAAAAAAAAATGATCTTCTGAATGCACTACTTTTGAATGAGAAGCAAACTGATGAAAGCTATCAAATTTTTATCCCCTTTAATAATATAAAATTTAATATCTCCCCTGTTAGCGACTAAGAAATACTCCGGCTGGAAATTTTTTTTGGCAGCAACTTGGAGAATGAAGCACTTTCGCTGGCAGCTTTTCTCATTGTCAACATTGTCATTTAGTGTGTCCATTGAGAGCTTTGGTTTCACAGTTTCAACACCGTTTTTTTCCCTTAAAAATGTATTTTTAAATTCTTAAATGTCTAAAATACATGTCTAAAAAATTTTTTGGGCTAGTAAAAATGACTTTCAGGCTAGTTGATGTTAGTTACAAACCAAAGCTCTTCATTATACCATATTCATTACCTAATAACAGTTCAGTTCACCACACTGTATGGTCAGTACATGTATTTATTCGTTTGGTGTTGGCATAACTTACAACATTCTAATAATTATATCAGAATTCTCACAGTTTTCACAATTTTTAAGTATTAAGTACAATGAACATGCATGTTCTGTATGTCATTTGACTGAAATAAATTAAATAGAAATGGCAAAAAAAATTCCTTTAAACTTACAGATGGCAAGCTTTTCCAGTTTAGCAAAAGTATTGCTGATATCCTTTCCAATGTGCCTAAATATGAGAAGGGAATGTAAATGTAATGGAAAATAATAAATAAAGGGATAGTTTCTAAAGAAACTGTGGTGCTGCGTCGGTGGAAGAGTATAGCAGGTAATTTAGTGTTAACAACTGGGTTGAAAACGTAAATTAGTCACCGTAAAGGGTAAAAAAAGCTGACGTTTCGAGCGTTAGCCCTTCATAAAAATTCTTAGCATACATGACAACAATTTTTGAAGGATACTATCGCTCTGACGAAGGGCTAACGCTCGAAACATCAGCTTTTTTTACCCTTTACGGTGGCTAATTTATGTTTTCAACCCAGTTGTTAACACTAAATTACCTGGAAAATAATAAAGCTCAGCAACCTAGCTATGCATAAACAGCAATAAGTATTCAACTCAAATGTTAGAGAGCTTCTCCTCTTTTCAGTCCTCAGTTCACATTGTTGACTCACTGAGTTTCTTTTAAAACAATTTTCCATTGAGTATATAAAAAAAGCAGAGGGTGCAATTTGAGATTGCTGTGGTTTTAGCCATTCTCTACACAAATCAGATAAAACACTAAATACAATTACACCTTGGTCATTTGCATTTTCCAGCACTTCAAGCAGTTTGCTTGTTTCAAATTTGAGTTCTCATTGGCTAATCATAATGTTAACCTTTGTTCTGATTGGTTACTGGGATAACTTAGATTTTGGGTTTTTAGATACTCAAACAAACACTGCCCTTACTAATGAATTACTACGCATCAACTGTTTGCCCAAAGCTACTTACTTTTTGAATAGAATTCTGGGATATCATTAGTATCTACCACCGGGTTAGAGAGATTTTTTTACAATAGTGACATAGTGGCATCTGTAGTAAAATTTTTAGCATACATGACAACAATTTTTGAAGGATTGCATGTAGGTTACTCTTTGGAATTTCAAAACCCTGGGCTCCACTTACTTCACCCTACAAGTGTTCACTTGGTAGTGTAAATTAAATCATATGGTTTCAGGGGATCTGGTAAGTATTGAGGGATAGTATAAAAAGGACACAGAGCTAGCTTTCACATGCAACACACCAGGAATAAAACAGACATGGCAACAGCAATGAAATTTCTACCCACTGCACACTCTGGAAAAGTCCACTCTTCATTTCATTCCCACTCTACATTCACAGTTGCATTTTTTCATTTTTCATCTTTTTTTTCTTTTCTATCACAGCAATACACCAATCACATTTACTCTACTTACTTGAGTAAGTGTCCACAGTCTGGTAAGTGCCCTCCCCTCTCAATTAAGCATCCCCCTTCCCTCCCCTTTCTCTACATGTATTGTACAAAAATATTAAGTCTGATATCAATCAAACAGGAATTCCCATACCAGGGCATGAAATTGCACCTAATACAGGTGCCAATGCGACTAAATTTTTCACTTTGACAACCAAATCCTGAAAATTAGTCACCAAATTGGTGACTAGAATGTTTCATCACAACCTTACCTAGAAATATAGTGAATTAAAAAGATTTGCAAAGATAAATCTGCGGCAAACTTCCTTGTCAAGTTTGTTTCCAAAACAAAGCACATGCATCTCAATCAATAACTAGACGCCATCTTGGATTTAGGTGAGCTTGAACGCTGCATATCATCCATTCTAGTGTCCACTTTCTAGCATGTTAAAGATATTTTCCCTAACTTAATGTCTAGAACGATGACATCGTAAAAAAAGGTTTTGAATTGTCTTTGAAAATGGCAACCAACTTTTTTTGAATTGGCTACCACTTTGAAGAATTCAGGAGCCAAGTGGCTATCAGAAAAAAAAATTAACTTCATGCCCTGCATACAGCTGTGCATGGACTTTTTCAAAATTACAGGAATGCAAAAAAAGAAAGATAAATATTGTAGCAGGCTGGCAATTTTAGGAAAGCAAGTTTCTAGATAGTGGCTGAAAGTAGTCCCACTCCACTCTCACTCAGAGGGTTTACATTTATTCCCAAATTTGATGGCATCCAGAATGACCCAAAGAAAAGAAACTCCATGAACAATAGCACAACCACAATATTTTCTTACTTGGCAATGACAAAAAATTGACTTTTCTGGAGTCCACCTTGGCGTTGGTGGTCATGCCTGTTTCCAGCAAAATTATTTCCCTGCAAAAAAGTTAGTCACATATTAATGACAGCACTGCTTGATAAACTGTATGAAGAAAATTTTTCTAGCTTAGCAAGGTAAGGCACTTGACCATACACTTTTATTGGAGTTTCACAAGTATATATATATATATATACATGTATGAACCAAACCAAAAAAATTTGATTTGATGTAGGCCTGACAACATCTTTTTGGTCAAAGAAATGATATTGTAACAGCTTTTATTGCTCCAGGCACTGTGCCTCAAGGCCATACAGTTAACCCCTTAAACTCCAAAAAGTGATCAACATGTGACTTCTCCTTATAATATCCATTCACTATCCAGCAAACAGGTAATGAGAATACTCAAAATTATTGCATGCAATTTGTTATCTTGATTTAACAGCAAATTCTTGTCATAAATTTTCAAGGAAATGTGTAGCAGCTAGTGGGGAGAATTAACAATCAGATCTGAAAGGTTAGGGTTGAGTTTTCTTATCATTAAGCCACTGGCCTTAGAGCATGCTGCAGAGCATGAGTGAGGATGGTCAAAACTCCTGTGGGCAAATGGGCCATAGGCATGCTTTTGACATAACCCAAGATGGAGCTGAGAATTTTATAAGTACGTTTGCTCTGGGAAGTGAATGCAGTGTTTTAAATTGCAATTTTAAATTGGAAGTGAATGCAATGTTTTAAATTACAATTCAACACGTGTATCGTTGGCCTCGCCCTACAAGATGTTTACAGTGTATAATATTTAGATTGCTTTCTTTTTTCAATAACCAACAACTGTAGGCTAAAACTGTAAGCTGTAAGTGGTAATCACCTCTGAGTAAAAGTAGAACTGAAATTACTTGAAATTAAGCCATGGCCGACTGACAAGACAACTCGTTCCCCTTAAAACTCCCAATCGCTGAACGCTTAACGAAATGATAATACCTCATTCCTGAAGAATTCATGGCTCTTACAAAATGATTTTACGGACCAGTTTAAGGATTTTGAAGGGACTACCAACATCCGGCTTATCAGTCGAGTACTTCCCAGAGACTTTTCCAAATACCGGCAAATATAAAGACTTTACCTGTCTTGATTGAAGTGATTTTACGGCGGAGATAAACTCCGAGGTTCTGTCTCTACATGTTGTCATATCCACAGTTATCGAACTGAAGTTGTTTTCGCTTGAAAATTCCACTCGAGTTTGATCGTTGTCTTCACCGCTCGATCGTGTTCGGCGGCGTCTAGTGATCATGGGTAAATTACATCGGCGAAAATTTATCCCTCATTCCTTCCCTAAGTAGTTCTTAAGCTTCTGATAGTACTAGTGAGTCGTTTTAGACAAATCAAGGAAGGTAAAGGTAAGGAAAATTTGCGAGAAATATGTTTCGACACTTGAAAAAAGAAAACGAAGCAAATGGTGACGTAGAGGTTAAGGATTACCGCTGCTCGTCAACATTGCGGGCGCTAGGTTGAAGTGCAAAGAAACATGAATTTGGACCAAAATCATTCGTTTTCGATTAAAAAGACGAGCATCGTGTGATTTCAGTGAAAGGCAGAGGCAAAATTATGATTGATTCAAGCCATACCAGTCCATTTCCACCTCTGTTTGTCGCACAAGCCGGTCAACTTGAAATGTGATGGGGTTAAAGCCAAAGAACTTCATAGAAACAGCGCGTTCAGTTTACACTGAATATTCACCTGAGTCAAGTTACGAGGGGACGATGGCACGGCAAACTTTATTTCCGGCTAACTCTACTACTCCAGCTACACTTGGGCCTGGGATTTCAAGGCCAGCATATCTTGCTCTGACAATTGTTTTTACGACGCTCTACGCTTTGTTATTTTTTATGATAGTGGTGCAACTCTGCCTGATCTTATACCACAAACATCGCCGTTTATCGTATCAAAGTGTGTTCTTGTTCATCTACCTGCTTTGGGCTGCGTTGAGAACTACGCTGTTTTCATTTTACTTCAAAAATAGTGCTCAAACAAACACATTTCATCGTTTTATACGGTGGTTCCTGTACGCATTTCCAATCTACTTACAGTTTCTTACCCTATCTCTGCTGACATTGTATTTGGCAAAGGTAAGCTACTTAGATAAAAGACGTATACAACAGCAACTAAACTTTCCTATCACTCATTGACTTTTCATCTTTTAGATTACAAAGTTTACGTATTTTTAGATTCTTATGTAATTTCTACGCAGTTTTAGTTGTAAAAACTCAATTCTTTAAAAGGACAAAACTTAATTGTTATGCCTACGGCGCACTTCCGCCTTGTTCCGGTCACTTAAATAAGACGTCAATAATTAGTACCACGTACAAGGTAGGTCCAACATATCTGTGTTAAAGCGAAGATAGCATCCTTGCAGTGAGCTGCAGCTAAAACAGTTGCAGAAAAGAATTCTGAAAAACCCGATGGCAGTAGTTGGGTGCTTCACGCTACCAGTTGAGCTTTGAGGCCACATGTGTGGGGGGTTTCCGGAGTGAGGCATTGCTCACTACATCGAAGTAACAACTCATGAACTGAGGCAAATTACTGCTAGAGACTTAACCATGCTGGAAACTATATGTCCAGAGTATTGCATGTGTGTTAAACGACCCTTTGTCCAAATTTAGTGATTTTAAGTGTTACTGAATCAATAATCTTCCAGTTTAGATGTAGGTGTTCACTTTTGAAGAGAAAATGAATGTTATGTTTGGGAAATTTCAGTTTATGAAACTCATATTAATCAATTGATTACCAAAATTATCTTTCCTTAAAAAATTAGTTTTCTAATTTGGTAAGGACATCAGTGATAGACTCAGATGCACCTTTTGTGCTAATTTCTTTGTTCTTGCCACATTTCGAAGTCATCTGTGATCTGTTAGGGCACAGATGCATGACAATAAATAATATACTTGTTTAATATTTAGTTAGTAGAATAGTAAGTCAGATTGCAGTATTTTTGTAAGAACCTTACTAGATTTATGCTCATGTGTTGACTGAAGAATGTCTCTTCAACTATTTTATTATAAGATACAACTATTAGTTCCCCCATTGTTTACATTGGGACTCTCAGAGGATGATGCATGTAAAAATGAAATGTTATTGCATATAGCTCCGTTACGTATCAGGACCAGTATAATTAATCTTTAGCCCTTTAACTCCCATGAGTGACCAAGACAGAATTTCACCTTAGTTTATCTATACAATATCATGCAGACAAATAAAGGGAACAAAGAAAAAATATCAGTTATGGGAGTACTAATTGATCCAATAGAAAATTCTCCAAACTAACATAATGAGAATCATTTGGCAGACAGTGAGGAGAATTACTAATGAGATCTTGGGAGTTAAAGGGTTGAAATTGTTATTTTCTATGACTCAGGATATATGAAAATCATATATGTAATTTGTGGATTAAGAAATGAATAATGGAATCAATGTTCACAGTAATAAACAGTACTAATATGCAGTATAGTGAAAGTAAGGCCTGAAAAAATTCAGGCTTGTATGGGATTTGAAATAATAACCTCTGCAATACCTGTGCAGTGCTCAACCAATTGAGCTAACAAGCCATTACTTGGAGCTGGTCATTATGTTGATTTGTAACTGGATTTGAAGCCATAACCTGTGCGATACTGGTTCAATCCTGTTCAGGGCCTTAATTTTTTTTCAGGCTTTATTTTCACTACTGCTTTAGTAGTGTTCATTGCTACAAAGATCAATTTCATAATTAATGAATTTGTTCTTTTCTCTTTAGGTTGTCTTAAGGACCAGAAGAAGCACTCTTGAGCCTTTAACATTCAGGTAAATAGATAGGCCTCAGAGATTGGCTTCATTCCTTGTGCAGTGCCTCTTATGGTTATAACCGTCAGATTAGATAATTATGTAGATGTTAGTATTGATAATCTAATAGATATTTTTTCCAACATGAGTTGGCACTTTCCAGCTTTGTTTGTATCTGGAAACATTCAGGGTAGCATACTGTATATGCACCAATAATCCCTCTTTCTGTTAAGCCCTCTTCTTTGAAAAGCCTCTTCCCCTTCCCCTCTGTCTGGAACCTCAAGTTTTGAAGAAGCTCTCCCCCATCTCCCTTCTGAGTACCCATGTGAAGAATTGAATGAAAAAATGATACAGTCTACTCCTGTCATTGTGGACATCCTCAGGGGGAGATTTACGGTCTGTAATAGCAAGAGTCCGTAATGGCAGGGTACCATGAAAAAATTGCTTAGTCTCTAAACATATGAAATGATATGTAGAGGAATTGTTTCTTTATTTACCTTTATTGTAATGTCGCTTTATATTATGAGTCAGGCTTGTTTGGACGAAGTGCTAATAAGTGTTCGCTTTAGTGAGAGAAAAAAGAAATGAAATGTTGCAATAGGGGGTATGAAAGTGTGCATATTTTCATAATAGTTAGAGGCGATTATAATAATTTCTTCATGTGTAGTGGGGTATAGGAATACGAATTCCAAAATTCTGAGGTTTGCTTCCTCATGGGGAACTCAGACTCAGAATATTTTGCTCTTTACTTTTATTTTTCCATGCCATAATGATATGTGGCTCAGCAAAATACCTGGCAACTTGCAATACTGGGGAATATACATTGGCCTGATATCTATACAAAGAAAAAGTATGAAGGGCCAATATTCCCTAGTGTAGCTCAAGTCAAGTTAAAAAGTAGTTTATTGTATGGCGCACGGACTAAACTTGGTTATTTTGAATTTGCTAGCTTTAATGATTGAAAGTACATGGCTTATGACCATTTCCATGGAAATGGTCTGTATGGCAAAATCCCAGACTAGTAAGAACCAATCAGAACACTTGCATTTACCTCAAGACTTCCTTGCCATAGAATAACATATTTCAAACCATCAAATAGGAGACTTACCTGTATGCACTAAGATTTACAAACAATTCTAAAGATAAGTATGGTATTTATTTTTTGCTGTTTTTGCCAACAGGAAATACAACAGACTGTATCTTCCTAGTTCATTTGCTGCAGTGAATATTGTTTTCTTTGCTCTTAACATTACAAGCTCTTTTGTGTGTCGTGAACAAGATGCTCACGACACACTAGTCATATCGCGGGTCGTGGTAAATGGACTGCTGTTTGTTGTTGTTGGTGTTGTTCTCTGTTTCTGCATTATTAAGGTATGTTTACCTTCTCATCATTTGCAGTTGTATTGATTTCTTAGTAAATAATTTAATGGTCAAAGTCCTACAATTTTTTCAGTCCAGGGAGGTGTGACAGAAGTTTGCCCCTTCTATTTTTACTTTGAAATGATGTTGTTGTCATGTTAAACTGTCTCCATTCCAGTAGCCATGCATAATTTGACTTTTTTTGGTGGCTTTCATGTTTGATGGTGGGTGACACATGGCTCTTGAGATTTTGTGACAACACTGTTATTTTAGTGTCAAAGCCCTGTCACCAAACTTTTACAGTGCCCCACTCAACTGATAATTGTTAAAAGCTACTATTGGAAATTCTGCACAAAAATTGGTAAGCATTACTTGAACATTTTTTTTTTCTTTTCACAGATTACAAGAGCACCAGCTGTCAATGTTTTACTGGAGGGTCAGGTACTTTGTGCAAGTATTAATATTTAATGATGATTACATTAGTTTTATTTCTCCCATTTTTATGTATTTGTTACTAAATATCAGTTCATTGCAGGGAGCAACAACCAGACAAGGTATACTACTGTGTGTGCTGGTAGTCCTACTCTATTTGTCTAGAGTAGTTTACAACCTAATTGCAGTCGCTGTACCTCATGACTTGTCTTCATTTGGCTATGGCTGGATTAATGTTTCTGATGAGGTACGTAGAGTTATGAAATGAATTATGAAGTCAAATTTCTAATTTAAAAGAAACTCTGGTGTTGCATTGGCATGGTTATTACAAATTGATTTGGTTTTTATGAAGTAAGCTTGTTGATGATGTGAATTGGCCATCATTAAGAGTTTCTAAAGCTGACATTTTAAGTGGTATCCCTTTGTCAGAGTGTAAAAACTCTTTACTGTGGACAATGTGCATCATGATAAACCTGAAATCATCTATACATGTTTCAAGTTTGGTTGATGGTTATGATGTTGTTGCTGTCAATTGTTACAATAAGGTTCTTACATTATACCCTACTAAAGCAATACCAACTCAAATTATTATTCAATTATTAACCCCTTAACCCCTTTTAACTCCTAAGGTCTGATTGTTAATTCTCTCCTGTAGCTGCTACACATTTCCTTGTAAATTAGTTATGAGAACTTGGTGCTAGATCAAGATAGCAGCGATAAGTTTGAATATTCTGATCACCTGTTTGCTGAAGAATGTATGGATATTGTTGGGAGAAGTTTTATGTTAATCACTTCTGGGAGTTAAAGGGTTAACTGCCAACCCCACTGAGAAAACCTGTGCCAATGCAAATTGACGCATGTATTTTTTCTGAATTTTAACTTGTTTTTACTCTCTTACTTTCACCATACTGAGTACATCATGTAGGTAATCAATAAGAAAAGATTTGTCTTCTTCTTCTCTTTCATTTGTGTCTTTTGAGTTTTTTTTTTGTTATTTTTGTTAACTCACCTCTTATTTTAATCTGTAACTATTCAGATAATCACCATTCAATCAAGTTTTGCAAGTATGCCCAGCAATTTTTTAAACACATTCATAATAGTGAGCTTGATGTTAATAATGTGACAGTAATGTAGAATTCTTTTGATTGATTTTAACATTTCATTGTAAGCAGCTCATTGTAAGTAATGTCTTGTAAGTGATGCATTATTTGAAATGTGTTTTAATAGAGTTTATGTGTTGTATGCAATATATGTTGTGAATAAAGATTTTAAAATCTTTTGAATAATTGGGTCAAAGCTTTGCACTGAATTCTTTAACTCTCAGATCAAATTTGTAATTCTCCTTACTGTCAACCATACAATTCTTATTATGTTAGTTCAGAGAATGTAGTATTAGATAAACTAATTATCCCCAAATTGATATTTGTCTTTATTCTCATCACTTATCTGGCTGATATTGTATTGATATTGTAAGGAGAAATTCTGTCTTGGTCACTCATGGGAGTCAAAGGGTCAAAGTCTCTATTTTTAACTAAACGGAATATAAAGTTTGTATTAGCAGTATTTTAAACCTTTTAAACCCTAAGAGTAACCAACATCTAATTTCTCCTTACAGTGATCAATCATTTATTAAAATCATGAGAACAAAGGGGACGATTACCAACCTAAGAAGCTCGTGATCGTTAAGCAAGTTCTCCTTGTCAGCACCAAAGGAAATGTGAAGAAAGAATAAGGGGAAGCTAGATACTGTACTGATGTTAGGGTGTAACGAGTTAAACAAATAAATTCTACTTCATGTTTTAACCAACTTTCTAACTGATTCCTGGTATATTCTAGGGTGAAATTAACTACAGAGATTCTTCATGTAATAGTTGCAACAAAGTTCATGACGAGATGCGCGATGTGGAGTTTATATCGTTTGGTGTTGTCTTAATTGTATGGGAGGTGTTACCAACCTCCATGGTTATATTATTTTTTCGAGTCAGGAGACCAAATATTGGAGACATGGTTTGTAAAACTAAACATATGTTTTTGTGCTTGTTACTAGTCTGCATTCATGCATGTAGAGAAAGTTTTCTAGCAACTTATGGGAAATGTTTATGATAACCGGTCACTTCGCCAACATGTCAATATGGCATTACTAGTAACTTCACTAGGTATGCAAGGTAATTTTGGTTTTATCAACTGAATCGTTGATGTAAATTTGCCATTTTAAAGAGTTTCAAAGCTGTCGTTTGCCTTTCATCTTTCGCTCTAACGAAGGACTAACACTCGAAACGTCAGCTTTGAAACTCTTCACGGTGGTCAATTTATATTATCAACTCAGTTGATAAAACCAAACTTATCTTGCTATACTCCCTTAACGACGCAGCACTACAGATTCTTTAGAAACTTACCCCCTTTATTAATACGCTAAGTATGTAGGCTACTTGACGATATGCCGGCGAGTTGACTAATGGTGTCGGCGAGGTGGTTGTTGGTGAGTTGACATGTCGGCGAAGTGGCTGGGCACTATCCACGGTTATCGTACGCATTGAAACTACGAGGTTAGGGAAGGGCCCCCTTTCTTCAGTCCTCTCCGATTGAATATTTTTTGTGTGTTAATAAACAGGAAGAATAAAAATCTATGCCAAAATAATCGGCCAAAAAGTCCTTTAAAGGGTTACGAGATAACTAGCTTGCACCCACAATATCTTTAAATTCGACGCTTATTACACGACCGCCAATTACACGACATAGTCGTAAGTGTCATTTAGTCGTTAGCTTACAAATTTGTAAATGATTGTGCGTCATCCTAGTTCATTGCTTGTCATGCCGGTTCATTGTGTGTCATGGCAGTTCATGACCCGTCACACCTCTACGATCCTCTTAACAGTATGAATCATCCGTGTTTTCCATAAATATCTTTAACATATCTCCCCTTAAATTTCACCAGGGACCATCAGGTATAGCCTCACAGAGTGGTGACAAAAAGTCATATTTCTTTGACAATCCTCGAAGGTATGACTCGGACGAGGACCTGACAGAGTCACAAGGACAAGCCAGAGGGTAGGTTGATTAAATGAACTTTGTTCTTTTGTATCATGCAACCGGGTGGGAAATGACTGCTCCATTACTGAGCCTGCTTCCATTCTGATGGAGAGATATTAGCTCCAGTTCAGACTGGGTCAATGTACCTCGCATTACCCAAGAGTTTGACCGCTTAATAAGCAAGTAATTTCTCTTTACATTTTCACCCTTGAATGTAACATTAAAGTCACGGGAACGATTGGAATGATGGGAATGATCACTAACTCAAGATGCTGATTCTTGAACAAATTATCTTTGTCAGCACCTTAAGAACTGCAAAGATCATAGTATGAAGAAAATGCATGTTAATATCGGTATCCAGTCCTTCCGTACCCACGGTCGTTTCGTACTCAATGAGTCTCCTATACAGTTTTCTGATAATGCCAGACGCTAGGCTGGTAGACTTGCGTGTGGACGAAAATTGATTTACAGCATTTCGAATGTGTAGATCTCAACAGTATTTACCTACTACCAAAAAATTCGTGCGCCCCCATGCAGAGTTGTGTCAACGCATATTAATTCGGTATGTTTTTCTATTACAGTAGTCAGTACAACATACCAGGCGTACTTAGTCCCTCCGCTTCCAGTGGGAGCGTAAACAGACCACGGTCATCATATGGCTCCATATCAGCCGCGCGCAGTGGAAGTTTCCAGAGAAGTAACAGTTATTCTAAAGTTTATCTCCCGGGTACCACTCCTCCTACTCTCCCTACTTGGTCTGAAAACCAAGCAGGCTGGTCTGGTTACCAAGCTGACGGGTCTGGATTCAAGGCGGACGTTTTAGTTAAGCAAAACGAAGCATAGTGATTCATGGGCAACGAGTAAAGTTAGGGTCGATGACCTCAAAAGAATGAAGCAAACTTTGTTACATGGATGATCAAACGAAACGCTGGTAGAGGCTAGACCGTAATTCTTTGTCAGCACAGAGGGCTACGTACAAGACCTCTTGCCTCTTTACCAGTTATACAGGGTTTCACCCAGACATTAAAAATCTTACCTTCAGAAGTCCTTAATAGCCCTTTAAGCCGTTACAATAGCTAGCTTCTAATTTCTCCATAGAGTATCACTGTTGAATCAATCAGATGCGTCAAGAGGAAAAAGAAAATGATGGCCAAAAGAAGCACTAGATTATCAAACAAACGTCCTGGACAGTACCATAGGAAATGTTTACAAAAAGAAGCATGAAGAATATACATACTGTCGTTAGGGTGTAAAGGGTTATTAAGCGTACGGTGCACTGAAGGAGAATACCTCATGTGCGCTATTACATGATCCAGTCAACTGGAAAGCCATAATTTTTACTTTTCAAATTAAACGGTTCAGACAAAAGATCTGGGAATTGCCAAGGAAGAGATATCTCATTAGTTCACAAGAAGCCAAGAAAGTGTAATGTACAGTTTCGTCGTTTCATGTGGCTGCAGTGCCATTCAGTTGGATATACTTATCGCAGACGTTGTCACGTAGACATATTATTGTAGGATTTTCTAGGTTTTTTGTCGTTTTTATAATCATTTTTCTCTTTGTTTATTTGTATGTTTTTTTTTTTTCGACTTCTTTGGCCTCGGGTCTAACTAACTTCAACATAAAATGTTGCCACAACTTCTGTAGTTGTCTTGGGCCGATTTGTAACTAACTGTTCTCGATCAAATTTAGTAAGTTAATACCAATTTTTTTATAATTCTATTTAATGAAAACTTCCCTTGATCTATTGTGCCAGAAAAGAAACGTTTATTCTTACATAGTCATATATATTGTTTTTTTTTAATAATTGAAAGGAAGACCATTTTGCCAAATTTAGAAATAAATTTAACCACACGGTACATAGTACCTTCATTTTGTTCGTGACTTTTTGCTGTACTAGTCATGCTAAAGTATACGAAACTTCATTTAACACCATGTATACGAAACTTTATTGAACACCATGCCTTTTTTTTGTTTTGTTTTTTTTTTACTTTTTGTTCATTCCAAATAATCTAGCAGCGGAAAAATTGCGGAATATCTTATATTGAGTTTGTGCTGTATTGGTCAAAGTTATGGTGTTTGTATGAAAAATGGCGGAGTTCAAGCAAAGACCAGGCTTAGCGATCGCTTGGTCACGAGAGGACCTCCTTGTTTAATATCATTATTTTCTTCCTCTTTTCGTTTGAATTGTACGTCTTGTTTAAATTATTCCTATGTTCTCCAAAAAGCTCTAGGCAACTAGATCCCTTCAGACTGATCCAGCAAATAGAGGAGCTGGTCAAGCCGTTTGGCTTGGCGTATCAGTTCTTTTGTAATCCTTTTGCCTGCAGTTCCTCTCAGCTTTTTTGCTTTTTCTTTTAACTTCAATATCTTACTCAATCTGTCAAAATCGACGGTACCTGCAACATGTTTGGGATTACTTGACATTTTGCTCTGGAACTCAGAAATGTTCCTTGAGGTGTTGGATAATGGGTCGATCCTTTTGAGCCATTTACTGACATCATCGAAATTGATGATTTTATCCTTAGGTTTTTCGTATACTTCCTGCGATATGTCGCAAGAATGTGTTAGAGTAACGGGGATTTCGTCTGTTGCGTTAATTAGCACTCTCTTGGCTGAATTTACAGTTGCTTTGCTTGTGCTCCCTTTTTCCCGCTCTTGTTTATTTGAAAGACTACGAGAGTAGATTGAAGAAGCGATGAAATCGTTCGACGGAGCACTCACTTTCCTGATCTGAACATTGTCGGCAAAGTGTACTGTGCGTCTGACCGAGAAATGTAACTCGTCGTCGTTACTTGATAAATTACCTGATGATATGGGAATGAGCGATTCCAGGTTTGTTGATACGGGTTCTTTTCTATACGTCAAAGACGAACAAACGAAGTCCTCTTTCTTCTCTTTGTTTTCCTGTGAAGAAACCTTTGAAACTGGAGATGCATTAGCTGTTGGAAGCGCGGGATGTCGTTGTTTCAAAGTTTTAGCTTGTGTGCTCGTATCAAAATCGTTCAAACTCGCGTTTCTTTCTTTTGAAGCTTCAGTCTTCTCCTTCTGGCTCGGAGAGGAGTTTGTATCAGAAATCGACATTTGTCTCGTTTGCTTTTTCTTTCTGACGTCTTCTCCTACTTTCGTTTTAGGAGAAACCTCCTGCTGCCCTTTTGTTATGCCAAACATTTTTAAAAACTTTGATAACAAACGACTCGCTACCTCTATATCCTCATTGCCCTTGTTAGCGCTGGTTGACTCAGAATGAACGTCGTTTAAGATTGCAACGAAAAAGTTGATAAGCAGCACCACCGTAAAGAAAAGAAAACTTTCTATGTAAAGTCTGGCAAAGTCTGAATGTACATCTACGAGTTCTCTACGCGGAGCGGAGGCCCCAAGAGCCATGAGAAGTTGTTGCACAATAACTCGGTGGAAAGAAGAAAACATGTAGATGCTTCTACCGAAGAGGAGCGACCCGGCATGCGCGAATGCAGTGAAGACAATGCAGAACACTACTGCGTAGCTCAAGATTGGTTTAACGGATTTTTTTAAAGAAAGAAAAAATATTATGATTTGTCTGTTGAATTTGAGTAATCTTAGGAAACGTAATGTCGCTATGGTTACTGCCATGCAGATCACGTGGTTTTCGATCTGGAACCAGAATAACGCGTCGTGGAAGCTTACGATGGCGAATGGATTTTTACTCAACTTCTCAAGAGCTTGTGTTATATGTTTCTCTTTTTCGATAGAGATGAACACGGCGCTCACTGCACTGAGAATTTGCAGCATTTCAAGCCAGCTCCAAGGGGATTTCAGGTATGCACATTTCAACCGGTAGGCTCTGATGCATTCAGTCACTGAGTAGTAGCCAAGAAAGAAGGCGAATAGCAACCTCATGATCAAGTACATTGTGGTGGAATATGAATCTGACATAGCCATTCGAATCACCTCGATCCTCAAAAATGATCCCAGATAGCCCGATGGAATCATCTCAAAATATAACACAACATCTAGAAGTTGGTTTGTGGCTACGTTGAACATGGTAACCTCAATCAAGACAACTCTAGTTTGACGATCAATCCATTCATTCTTTGCAAGGTCCCGCAGAATTCGACGAGCCGTGTAATCAAGGTATCCCAGATTAGCTACATAACCACCACTACCATAGACAGAGTGTACACCATGACTTGAATAGTCACCTACATCATATTCAGACATGTATTTCCAGTTTTCCGGACACGCAACACTCATCCAAGGGATAGAACTGTTATTTGACATCAAATCCCAACCTTTCTTGTCCTCCTTTTCTTTTGAATAGAAGTCGTAACAAGAGGATACCCAATTCCCTAAAACGCTAGGTACTGAACACGAACCTGAGGAATAGCACAGAGGGAAAACCGGGTTTCTCATTAGAGTCGGGTCCATTTTCTTTTTTTTGTGTTGTTTTGTCGGGAAATTTGTGTGTTCTAACGAACAGATCTCTGAATCTCCGAGTAGGTAGGAAGGGGGGGGGGGGGGCAACGATCACAAATGGGGAGCAATTTAAGTCGTTTGAGTTCACGAGGCAGTAGATTATCCCAGACAGAGGAGAGGAAATCAGGAGGAGTCAAAACCCGTGAAGTTTAGTTTTATTACATTCGCAGCCATTAAGCAACATGCAAAAATGCGAGAAAAAAAAACAGAAAAATGCAAAAAAATTAAATGAGTTAGGCTTTAAGGCGTCGATTTAAGTTTGACTGAGAAATCGAGTTTTGTGTGCAAAGTGTATCTGGTATGAGCTATTAGCTCTTACAGTTGAGCGACTTCATATCCATTTCTGCACTCAATTCGTATGATAAAGAGTTCATTATTCAAGTATATCTGCGAGTTACGATATGAATTTGGGTGCTAAAGAAGGAAGCTATAGAATAAGAAGATCGAATGAAACACATTTCTAAAAGCAACTTCGTCGCTTTGCATACCTTTTTGAATCCTCAATTGTCGTAGGCGTGGCATGCCTAGTAAGATGGAGAGCTTGTTACCGGTATAGACAGTCATTGGCTCTATTTGACCATTGTACCATTCACCAGCATAGACCACTGGGATAACAACGTCGTCAAGCCACTTCCAAAGCCCTGACGTATTTTTGACCTGTAAAAGATATTAGGTTGGTTGTGTGATCAGCAGATAGTTTGATGCAGGGAATATCGATGAGTTATTTTGGTTTTTGCACATTGCCGAGCCTTTTTATGTTATTCTTTTCGCCTTTGACTTTCAAATTGTAACGGTCTCTTACCAAACCTACATTGCTGATTTTCCAAAACGATCGCAATGCTTCACATTTTGCTTTCTCTGACTGACGTTTCTGCAATTCTTTGTCTTTAATTGCAGGAGCCAAAACTTTTACATCTTAAGATTAATGATAAACAACTGTTGAATATCTTGCACCCCACGAATATTAGCTGTTAATTAGGATGTTAAGATAGCTATTGCATATCTGAAAGAATCAAGGCCTTTTTAATTTCGGGGAACTGTCGTCTCGTACCTGACTCAAGTTTGTAAAAGCATTGCGTGTAGCTTCAGCGAGGTGAAATCGCTCACCACTTCTGTTTCCGTAACACACTATCAATAGAAGAACGTGGAAGACAATCGAAAACACTATGTTCCTCGCAAATAAATTCGTTTTCATTTCAGTAATTCTGAATTTCCTTTGCTCCTCGATCTCTTTCTCAGTAATGCTGAAGAGTTTAGAATTGCCGTCAGATTGAAAGCTTCCAGTGCTGCTTGCGAGGTCGTGAGTCTGGATTCTTTTGCGCGGAAACAATAAGGCCAGAATTACAGAAATGACTACGATTTTCAAGGGCTGGGAAATAAATATGTCCTCCGTAGAGGTCAGAAATACAGATGCCAACCACCGCGATGACGTATCTCCCTTCCATACCAGAGAGTAGAAAATCATAAAGACGGAAGACAGCACTGAGCCAGCAACACAGATTAACCAGGCAATGTAGATGCAAAGGTAAGGGAGTTGGAATGATTCGCTGGTATCATGATCGCGGTCACGATAACAGTTTCCATCAACTGCTACTCTTGAGCGTCTACTCTTCCGAAAGAGAAATACGACGAGGTAACTGGGTACGAAAGCGATCACTGCTGTGATCACAGAAACTGATAGTTCCCGGATAGTCATTTTAAATGGTCCAACTTGAATAGGTCTCGTTTCGTCAATAGTTCCTCGGTAAAACAGAGCAGATACGATCATTCCCCAAAGCAGAAAGAAACAGCAGCAAGTTACTCGTTCTACTCGAGTAAACACGCCCTTTGGATCTTTAGTTGCTATCGAGAACCACATGTGTTCGTTGGCGAACATGTAATTCTTGGCGTTATTGAACTGAGTTGTAAAGTCATAGTACCTTTTTGCAGTCGCGGCATAAAGTTCTAAGGTCGTTTTCCCATCCTCTAGTTCTAAGCCCAACCAACGAAAACAAGGAAGTGTCCATGTGCAGTTCAATTGAAGATCTGTTATGAAGATCTCGTTCAGGAACCACGATGGGTCCTGACCAAAACTGTCATGGCCAATAGTAACTTTAATCAGCGTGCCAATTGGCCGATTAATATCAATAAGGAAGTTGTCAGTATTTCCTCTTTCAAAGGGTTTTCTACTCTCCTCGTAGTTGCAAGATAATCCGATGACACTACTGGAGGACTCAGTCCCCATAATCTTTATGGAAACGTTGGCAGAGGTGCCTGAGTTTCGCCAAGTCCCTGTAGTGATAGAGACCTTGTATCGATAGAATCCTTCTGGCGATTGTATATGCACAAGAGGACCCACCTGAAGAGGAACAACAGAGGCCATGACAGTTTGCGCGAATAAAAGTAATGTCTCAGTCCATAAATGAGTTTTATTTTAGTTTAAAAGATAGTCCATTAGGAAAAGCCTTAGTGAGTATCAATATAGTGGCACTTATTCTTAATATTACCGTAGTGTGCTTTGGAATTTTGGTATGCAGTAAACGTCGACCGCAAAACCTTGGACTACGCGGGCTAATTCCGTTTTTTCTGCAGCGCAGTTCGTCTCTTAACTTGAAGAATTCTTCCTTCTATGGTATAGGCTCACCTCAAATCCCCTTCCTCCTTAACCAACGAACGAATCACCTTAGTGAAAGCTTCTTTTAATTTGGGCACTATTTGCTCAGACATAACTTAGCCACTAAGCATCTGACTTAATAAAGCAGAAAATATTTTCAAACCAATGGAATGGTTGGAAAATAAAGATAATTTCCTCAAGATTATAGCGCCTGGAAAATGTTTTCTTTAGAAAGGTATACATGCAAATTCTTGGATAACTTTTCAGTGACAAACCTTTTCAAGATCCCTTTTATCAGCCCGCCGAGCAAAGACCAACGCAATGAAGTACACAAGAAACACCATTGATACTGTCATAATGACGATGTAATCTTTTGGGTCATCGCTGCTAAACTGCACCACTTTGTCAAAGTCTATCTTGTTTGGTGTTACTACAAAATACCCTCCAAATGATGTCAGGTGATTACAAAGACACTGCAGGGTGGTGGCAGTGGAATTGTTACCAGCCTTAAAAAAATTATGGGGTAATTAGCCTCTTGAATATTTTAGGTCAAAAGCATCTGCATAGTAAGGTAATCCTTATTCGAATATGACTGATTATCAGCAATGTCACTAGCTTTGCATTCATGAGGAACATTCAAGTACAACTGAGTATTTGCAAGTTCTGAAAAACCCTTACCTTGAAAATTAAGCTAAGCTAAGAGCAGAGCTTTTCTTGTGAGAAAAAAAAATTCACAATCATTTTCATATTAAAACCTTGATAAGGAGAAAAAAAACCGGCAATTAAACCAGCCGAGTCCATCCCAATCGAAACCCCGTTTCTCAGCTATTTCTTCCATGGGTTCAGTTGCATTTAATTTCAGTTGAATTTAATTCTTAAGCCATACTTTTTTTCCCTAGAACGAGAAATATTTATTTTCTCTCGGTATCTTTTCGAAGACTCTTATATCAGGTACTTACTTTGCATCCATCATTCAACCACTGTTGGTTACTCTCGGACCAGTACCGACATCCAACTGAATCCACGACCACTGTAAAGTTCACAGACTCTTGTGGGTCGTATGGAGGAGAGTCCATCGTCCCTTTACCGGTTGTTTCATCTATTGGGGAATCCTTGAACTTTACACACAATTCTTCAACAGAGTGCGTTGATTGAGAATTGGATCTTGGCATCCTTTTCTTTAATATTTGACCCAGTTGTAAACCTTTTTCAGGAGGATCTACCGCTAGTGTCGACCTTCTCTTTCTCGTCGATATTCCTTTATGAAGCAGTCCAATGTAATATTTCCCTTTGCGCTCGGCATCAAACCAAACGTGATGGCTTATATTGGCACAGATGCTAGTTTTATCCTGGCAATTCTCTTTGTCTAGAGTGGTGGCAAAATCATAGTCCTCTTTCGTTGGTTTAGCGCCATACTTTACATACAGTTCAAAGGGAGCAGATTTCTGTAAGTCTAAGGACAGTTTGATTTTACTGTTTCCATAACTTTCTGTAAAATCTCGATACAACATGAAGTCTGGGACTGAGTACTCATCGACTGATGGTGTCTCGTTTTCTGCTTTTTCACTTATTGGAATTTTCAAGGAGATCTCTGAGCCTAGGTCTGAGATATTCATTACGTTTCCGTTGTCATCTTTGAGTGTCAGACTGAGCACCTCAGAGTTGATTTCATCGACTGGCTGATGGAGGGAGTATGGGTTTACTGCGTAGCTAATCATCTTGAAAGTAAGTCAAAAGGACGAATGCATCAAGTAATCATAAATTTACTGGCATTTATTCTAAAAGACGCATCGAAAGATCTTGTAAAAGCCAAGTGTTCTAACTATTTTAATTTTGGATGACCATCGGTTTGAAACCTTACTCAGTAAGAACTTGTTATACATTGTAATCTCCTATGTTGTCATTGCATTAAAAACAACCTGCTTTATGACATCATCACTATCATAATCACCATTGTTGTCATCATCATCATTATCATAGTCATGGTCACTGTCACAGATACCATCTTCATCGTTACTATTATCATTACTGTTTTTATATTTCATTTTTTGAATGTGAATTACTAGAGAGTTACATGATGCTTCTGTGCTACTATTTCGGCCAAGCAAGTTACGAGCCCGAAGATCACTCGTGGTGCAGAACAGGTTAAATAGTGTTAACAGCTATCTGGTCAATGTGATCTAACACAACCCATTATTAACTGAAAGGATGTTTCATATCGAAGCATGATTTCCAAACTAATGTGGCCGGTAATCAAAATATTCCTGAGTAGAATATACACCTTTCAATCCTAGTAAAACGCGAAATCCATTAGGTCGCCGATTTTTTACACAGAGAAGCACTATCTTTAGTTTGATTTACGCAGTACCTGAAATTGCACATCCTTAGCATTTTCAAACAATTTCTCTGTCATGCCTTCATCCATCACCGGAAGAGAAAAGCTTGCCTTGTCATCTTCCACTCGAAGATCACTCATCTCGTGAATTTCAAGCTTTCCCAAAATCACAGTGTTATGTTTAGTTTTCATGACGCTGTATTCTTCTCCTGTGAGCCTCGACGACATTATAGAGTTCATCATTGACTCCTGCAGATCTAGTGCTCTTCTTTGCATCCTTTCCAACTGAAAAGGTAAGTAAGAATATTTATGAAATATTAAAGTAAATTTCTCGTTAAATGAAGTAGTGAAAATATATACACTTTAATTAAACCAATTTTAAAGTTTTAATAGTCCTCGAAAACAAAGGTCAGTTTAAATGTGGCTACTGGTACTTTGCTAGAAACGCTAAGCTGATCACCTGCCATATCTCCTTCAACTGCTCTACAAATTTTGCAGGGGTGTAGGCAGACGCACATGAACACACCTTTCAAGCAAGCCACGTAATAACAAATGACGAATAGACAAACGTATGAAGGGGTTAATTTTCTAAAGAAACTATGGTGCTGCGTCGGATGGGGTGTATAACAAGATAATTTTGTTTATCAGCTGAGTTGATGATGTAAATTGGTCTCAAGAAGGATTTTTAAAGCTGACATTACAAGGGTTGGCCCTTCGTCATTCGCTCTGACAAATGGACAGCCGAGTATAACCTGCTGCTCGTAAGAATATTTCTCGCCTACAAGCTACATGTCAAAAGCACATTTTCCTTTGATGAAGGTGAAAGGCACGGGCACATTGAGCAAGGAGACAAATTTTTCTTGTAGGCTTTTATTGTTTTCAGGCTCGTTGTATGAGGTCTCCTGAAAAACTGTTACCTATGTATGTACCCACTCTGTTCCTTTGCTGCTTTGGTGGTGAGGGATTAGAATAAATGTGAGCAAGAGAATTCGTGAGGTGAGTTTAGATATTGGAAGGTTGTCTCTAGGTCTTCGAAAACAAGCGAGTTCCAAATAAAGCTCTAGAGGAGACTATCTTAAGAGTCGAGGCTATTTTGCGAATCTTAGCTTAGTATTCCCTATTCAAAACTATTTATCAAATTTTTGATCCTCCTTCAAAAAAGACCAAGGCAATGTGATAAAATCAGAAGGATGACGCTTTCTAGCATGAACTAAATAAGCTTCTAAGGTATATTGCGAAAGCAAGATATTCTGTGGCCTGTCCAAGTGCATGATGCAACACAGTTATTTAAGTCTGTCAGTCTACCTTTCCTTGTTCATCTGTAGAGGAAGAAACTCTTTGTGTGATGGCGTGCAGAATATTCCCAGAGCAATGTAGTACAAGGTGCCATGCATCTCTGTTGAGAGCACGGTCTTTCCCATTACCACCGCGAAATCTGATGTTTATTAACTGCACCCATTTCTCAAGTATTTCCAATCCAATGTGCTATAATGAAAAAAGCAAGAAAAATCACTGCGTACATTAATGATAGGTCTCGGAATGATACTTCGGTAAGTGATCAACACTTTCTTTTTTGAAATGTTCTCTACATTGAGGCTCCACTACACCTTTTACTATAAGAAAGAAACGGAAGTGTTTATTTCTTTTTTCACATATGGCAGGCTTAGCGCGCGAAGAATGAGTTTACATGTGCATTGTTGTATTTTAAGTCTTAGTTTTCCTTTAGTCTGACTCGTAGTGTAAGGAGGAACGGGATTCGTAGTAAACCATTATTGTTGAGTCTATGCGGAATTCAAGTCGCTCACATGGTTGGAGCCTTTGAATGAATAGCTTACTCGAGAATTTTTTTCGAGACACTTTGGTGGGGTAGAAAACGGGAAAGTTACACGATAGAAACTGATAAATTATTTTCCAGTTGACGAAAAGAGGAAGAAAATCGTGAAGGTCAACGATATTTACCATGGTTGCTGAAGATAAATGTTTTAGATTTGAAGTTGTCAGGTTTAAGACTGACGACAGCTGAAGAACGGTCTGCACATCTGATGCATTGGAATTCGATAATTTTTGAAAGATATGGTCGCTAATCTACAAAAAGAATAGAGTAAAAAGAATATGCTGTTAATCCTTTTAAAAGATAGCTTGAAGTAAAGCATCTGAATGACTTCGCAACGTTCATGCTGTGGTTTAGTTTTGTTTTCGATCATACGTTTCAATCAAGGAAAACACCACTTCATTGGTCGGCTGCAATTTAAGAACTTGCAGAAAAGAAACATACATTTTTAGGTTTTTCGTTTTGCTTTTATTCTGGAATCTCCGAAATTTCAGCCCACAACCGAGGATCATTATTTTACTTGAATTCTCATCTGAAGGTCAAATACAAGTTAATTCATGAATTACTAATTATACTTGTCTAGGATAATAACAATAACGGCCACCATATAATTTTGTTGTAGAAAGCTGTGGTGAGTCGGAGAGAAAAGTAATGATGGTCTGGTAAGGTTAAAATGAGAATTACATCTTACATTTTTCTCGTAACTCTTTGTTATCCAATGTGCATCTTCATTTGTAATAACAGCCTGCATAAGGACCTGTGCAATCTGCCAGGCGTCGTTCAAGGATCCTTCCTTCAAATATCTTGTGAATGAAGCTTCAGCACGACGAAAGAAGAGAGGTGCACCCATAGGAAAATTTGTCCATGATGGGTTTGTAACCTGTTGATTAACAAAATGTTAATAACAAACTAAAAATTAAAAGAAAATAATTCGGGTCAAGGGTCGAACACGTTATGGCGACCACAGACAAAACTTGATGGCAAGTGGTTCTATGCTAGTTTTGAGTTTTTCATTACTCGTTTGCTATTTTCTAAGGAGCCACGTTTAAGTTTTCCCATCTTACAAAAATAAACTTGGACGTGAAGCTCGTCATTTGCAGTCTGTTTTACTGCTTGCCATACATAACATCGTCTACCCTCATTAAAATCTTTATTTTCAATTGATGTTTCTCCCTTTCTGACAAAAGACTTTTTCGAGGTTTGAATCTCGAAAAGGCTTTTGTCAATGACACGCAAAACTACTCCAAACTTTCGTCATCTTGCCCCTTAAGAGTGGATATTATGCTCTCCTAATGATCGTGACGAGCTTGAACTTCGATATCAACATAATACGTAAATTGATCATGATACTTCATTTGTACTCACCTGGATTCTCAAGGAAGTTTCAGCTCTCGCTGCGAACGAATTGATTATGACAACCTTTATGTCAACCTCGCCGCTATCAAATTTAGGAATCTGAACAGTGACAAATGGTATAGCACTGTACAGTAACAAGTGGGAATTGCCGCCCTCGACTTGATGGAAAAACTCATAGGTGAGATGCTTGTTTTTGTCATTATATCCAGTGCAGTGGATATTAAGTAAAATTCCTAAAGTTTCTCCGCCTGCTTGTGTCCCGTTGCAGGTCCCACCTGTCGGCACGGAGACCGTTTTAAACTGGTACGCCGCCCAACCATACTTTCCGTCCGGTAATTGTACATTAACTGTAAGCCTGTAAGATGAACCTTCCAGTAATCTTCCTTGTCTAAAAACGATATTTCTCGAGCTAATCTTTGTTGATATCATCGATTTCAAGGAATCTTTCAGATGCCACACTGTTGTGGATTCATTGCTTTGGAATCCCTTTGTGAACAATTTCCAGGTAATGCTAGTGTTCTTCAGTCTACATAACCCGGAGCACTTAGCTGTCAAGCTAAAGCGTTCACTGGGTATAACATCCCTCTTGCAGTTAGAGACGCATCTGTAGAAAGACAAAAGAAACTCACTGAATACCAGTTTACTATGAACTCTTTATAACACTATGCAACTGTGTATCGTTGCAAAGTTAGACTATAATTATAGAAAATTGTTAATCCATGGTCGAGTATAATTAAAGACCTCTTTAAATTAAGTAGGTTTTGGTCAACTTAAAAAAAATTAAAATTTCCAAATAGGAAACATGTATGGCTGCAAGTCTCAAGTGAAAACCGAAAAATAGGGACAGGGGTAACTGGGAGTCTAGTCATATTAATTTGACGAGTAAATTTATGAATTAATACATAAAAAAATGTTTTTTTCATTTACACTTCTACCTGATTTTGACGTTTAGCATGTCTTTATCTACTGCATAAACAGTCTGAAGAAACTCAGCCTGGCGGCTATCTTTTTCGACAACAAGCAGGATGTAGTATATGTGTTCCGCTTTAGGCTGAAAGAGAATTTTACGTCCTCTTGTCTCATTCATTTCCTGGCTCTGGCAGATAGATGCAGTTCTCTTGGATAATTCTGACGGAACTACTATGGCTCGGGTATCATTATAAATGGGCACAAGCGATCCGCCATCGAAACATATCCACTTAAATTCCATACCAGAAGAACGAGCCCTGCCGATTCCCGGATCAATGGAATCGCCTCCATTGATGTCAATGTGCCCCCTGGCAGATACCAGGGTTTCGGATCCACCGTTTATCACAGCAATTAGACATGGCTCTTCCACTTTGATGAAAGTTAAGTCTCGTCTTGCTGCAGTTGAGTTTAAGTGAGAAACTTCGAATTCAATCAATTTCAGACCCGTTGATAGAGATCCAGCGGGGGCATTCCAGATCAGGGAACCTCGGTTTACAAGCGTCCGATTTTTGGAAATTGCAAAAGGCGTGACATTCACATCTCTCACAAACCAAGCAAGTGACAACGGGGTTTTTAATAATTCGTGCTCATGTCGAGTCATGGACGCTTGGAACATTCTTTCCTCGTCGCGTTTCATGACATCTGTCTCTTCCGTAAATGGCTGTTTGGATGCGGAGAGTATCTCTACCTTAGGTGGTCCCAATGTATTAATATCTTCACCTAAGTGGTATTATTAATGCAATGGAAAGAATTATTGATTTAACTAGGTAGTTCATTGGGCAGTTTACTATGAATTCAACCAGAACCAAGTGGTGCCGTACTTTTAAAGTAACTTTAACTAAGAAGAAGAGAGACAACTAATTAACAACGACCCTTAACTCAAATTCTTTTCAATGAAAGCACTCGCATCTTTATGCGAAGTGAGCATCTGTGTTACATGCGCATGTTATGTTGTTGTCGATTCTAAAACAGAGACCAGTTTGAATTACACACCTTCGATGGCCTTTTCGGTGGGTCCCGGTATAAAATAACTTACATTATCCCTTTAATTGTCTTCGCTACAAAGTCTTTAAACTGCTCTAACAATGAAAACGGACCGCGCTTCAATTACTCCAAATTCTCAGGAGTTGTCTTCGTTATCTTTGTCCAACTATGATACTCCAAAATATACCCAAAGCTACGAATATACAAAATAGGTGTTTTACTTGTATGCAATCAAATACCGTCTTGAGCTCATAGTACTCACAGAGACATTTATCCATTCCATGATAGTTCTTGTCCACATACACACAGTAAGACCGGCAGGATCCATTTTCCATTTTTATGCAGTGTACATGAACGCTAAAGCAGTTTCCTTCTTTTCTTGTACTTGGTATTGATATGGATGTGCTAAAGGTCACTCCTACATACGAATGTGGCGGGATTAAAAACTGATTGTGAGTTACTTAGATGAGACTGAACGTATTAAAGTCTTTCTGATAGCCTTTGTCGCATAATCTAGCCATGACTGCACGATCGAGATCTAATTAGACGTTAAAAATCTTAAAATCGAGTCTTTCCCTGATATCAAACTTGATTCTGCTTTCTTCCTGCTATTGGAAACACCAAACTCGAATTTTCAATTTTTAACAACCTCTTCCCATTAGAGAAAATGCAATAATATACTCTATAATGGAGTTTGCTCTTATGGAAAAGTCTGAAGGACAAGCAGCGTTCTTTTAATTAAAGTTCATCGCAAGCAGTCTTGAATTCACCCTAGCAGTTAAAAGGATAGCAGTCGCTTCGAAATTCATAGCCATCTCACGGATACTCTATTTCAGTCCCTAAATTCGCAGCTGTTAATGCAAAATTTGTTTTTGTTGAGTGAGATATGTGACGGTGGAGTTTCCAAAGAAACTTTACTGAAACGGCAACCTTACCTGTTTTGGTTTGAGCTCGTTTTCGTAAAATGAAAACAAACGATGGAGAATTTAAAAATGCTGGCATTTTCCTGCCATAGGGTTACTGTAGAAATATTATCATTCCCATTCTTTTGCACACGTAAACTATTCTGTGGGTTATGAGCATGCGCACTGATTTTGCCGCTGTATCCACTTCAATGCACTAAAAAAATATTTAGAGACGTAACTGACCTTGAGTAGAAGGGGAAACTTTTTCTAATGCTTGAGACAGAGGTTTATTGTTACTGATTTCAGTCGATGGTTTGAATAATGAGTTAACCAAGAGCAAAGGCGTCACAGTGGATGACTGCAGGCCTGCAAAGAGAGAGAACTATTAACGGTGGGATTGCATTATTGAAAGTCTGGTAGGTGTAAATCCAAGCCTTAAAATAAACGAGCTTCGAACCCTGTTTTTAAGACTGTAGTTCTTGTTGTTGCTGTTAATGTTGCTTATTTTTAAGTAACATCGAGATTAATCCATGTGCTAGATGGGGTGCCACATCAGCGCCACTTTGACTTTTGCCTAGCTCAATAATTCTTCAATTGCGTTTGTCAGTAGTAGACAAATGATTGTCAATAGTCTTAAATACACACGAAACTATTCATAGATGTAGCTCACCTTGAATAGAAGGGGAACCTTTTTCTATAGCTATTGACTGACGTTTACTTTTATTGACTTCATTCGATGGTTTAGATAATGAGTTCATCAAGAGCGAAGGAGTCACAGTGGATGACTGCAGGCCTGGCAAAAGTCATTGATAGGTGAAAAAATTAGTTTTGGTTTTGCTGCATTATATAAACCAGGTAGGTGAAAATGCAAGCCTAAAAAAAAAGAGCTTCGAACTCTAAGTTTTAATAATTGTTGCTGATGACACTGTTTTTTATGCTGCTGATTTTCCCTAGAATAAAACCATTATTTACCGTACCACTTCTTAGCGACAGCGTTTCAACATAGATACATCAATCATACAAAACATTTTAAGCTTTCTTTTTCGATTCCGATTTCTGTATTTCCTTTTGCGACTATTGGCTCACAAAAATTGTTTTGTTTCGTTTCGGTAATTCAAGCGGACCTGTAATGTTCTGAATCTCAGAGTCCAAAGGCTATGAGGCATCAAGGGATTTATGATGTGTCGTCTTTTTGGGGAACAGTCACTCACTCGTTTGACAACGGTTTCCTAGGTATCCATCCAAACACTTACAGATATAACTACTTCCATCTTTGGAACAAGTTCCTCCGTTTAAACAAGGACTTGTGCCACAGTTGACATTTTCTAACAGGAAAAAGAGATCACTAACAGGCTTTGATTTTTATTTTCTCTCACTACCTTCCTCCCTACCTCCTTCCCCCGCTCATTCACTCATCCACACACACTATCACTCGCTCACTCCCTCGATCACACACTCTCTTACTCATTCACTCACTCACTAACTAACCCGAGTGATCACTCACTCTCTTACCCAATCCCTCACTCAAAAAATCATTAACTCGACTAGTCACTCTTTTAGTCATTCATTCACTTAGTCCATCACTCTCTTAATTACTCTCATTCCTTTCTTCCCCTTGCCTTCCTCTATAACTTTCTCACTTACTCACTCACCCACTCAATCAATAACTCACTCACTACTTGATCATTCATTCTATCACCCACTAACTCACTCACTCGATCACTCATTCTATCACTCACTAACTCACTCACTCGATCATTCATTCTATCACTCACTAACTCACTCACTCGATCATTCATTCTATCACTCACTAACTCACTCACTCGATCATTCATTCTATCACTCACTAACTCACTCACTCGATCACTCATTCTATCACTCACTAACTCACTCACTCGATCATTCATTCTATCACTCACTCAATATTCATCACTCACGCAATAACTTGATCACTCACACACTTACTTGATCACACAAGCTCTCACTCATTCACCCAATCACTCAAGCATGCTCTTGCTCATTCATTCCGTCACTCACAATGTTTTTCATTTCATTTAAACACCGTTTGGTTCAAGTAAAAGTTCAAAAAAGGGGTAACAGTCATTTAGGAGCTCTGAAATTTAAATTCTTCGCTTTGTGATTAGGGCTCGCTTTCCCTCTCCTTCAATTACATACTATTAAGTCGAAGGTAAATATTTGATATATCTTCACCTGTAATGTGATTGTTGTTAGCACCATTATCTGTGATTCAGATATACAAATATAGTTAGATATATGGGTATATATATATATATGTATTTATGCAGCGCGAAATTTAACAGTTTAGTTGTTGCTGACCCGAACTATCAACACTAAACAAACGTAATGAACTTGTGTTTTCCTGCCGCCACAGAAACAAAGCCCTCCTACGCAACAACCAAACTGTTAAATTTCGCGCAGCATAAATTAGATAATATTGTATCTGAGCGATGGTAAAGATTATTCTCATTAAATCCCCTGATGAGTGGGCAACCACGAAACAGGTCTGTAGGAATAAACTGGCAGTTTATTTGTCTTTTTCCTCCCACAATATATGCATCGCTCTACTCCTATGTATTAAGCACTGTTTTACGTAAGTCAAAATTTTACACTTCATATATTTAATTCATATATACAAATATTTATTTAACAGAAAGGAAAAAATAGTGAAACGGTTGTAATTGAATCAAAACTAACGAACAGCAGAAAACACAGAACTGAGAAGTTTTCTCTGCTAGTGACGTTTATATTGGTGTCCATTAGGAGCATTAGATAGGCCATCCCAAACTTTATTTCACCTTTACTAAGGGTAGGAATTTTATTCTTTTAATGCTTTTTATTTCAGCGGATGACCGTTACTGTAACATCATGATGCCAGTCTATCTTCGCTACTAAATCTCAATTCATACTTCTTACCGTCACTGACCACAGTTGCATTTGCGATGAATAAAAACTAAGCAAGAAAAAGGGAAAAAAAAACTAGTTCTTTTATTATTATCGCTACAGTTATTGCTATCATTTCACATCAATTCACGATCATTTAAACGAGTCTTACAAGAGCCTCTTAGACTGATGTGGACATCAGTATAGAAAGTGTGTATGGATGTTATATTGAATAACTCGGATGTTTGAGGACCTTCCATTATTATGCATAGCACATGTCATCAGATTAGTCAATACATTTCTGAGCTATGTTTTATGAGGCTTTTGACTCTCGCAAAGAGAACGACAGAAAGTGACAAGTAGATTGAGTCTACAAGTTGGAGAAGTTGAAAATTTCCCAAAATTAATGAAAAAAAAAAACTCCTAGAATAGATCCCTATCCAATAATTTTGTAGTAGATCTTTCGAACCAAGTCTTAAGTTACATAACTATAAATGCAGGAACATCAAACAAAACAACATTATTTGCAGTTAGAAAGCCTTCCTTACCGTGAATATTTGCAGAATCAATTTCATGGTCTTCACTTTTCCAAATCGATCAGACCTTAGACAATTTTATCTCGCATTTATTTCAATTTTTCATGGCTATGAGTCGCTGGCGAAGCGTGAAAAATAACCTTTCCTTGCAAATTGTCATCTGGCAGTAAAAAGTAAACCTGTATGCTTTTATTTATTGTAATCGTGAATTTATGAACCTCCTGGAGTTATTCTATCCCTTCATAAGGTCGCTTTGTGTACCAAATCAATTTACTTTCTAAGAGAATTGAACCAATGAGATGAAAGAGCTCAGTTTGTAATTTGAAGTCTATTGAAAAGAAATAGAATCCTTTGTGCGTTATGTTATCGGTGCTGAAAGAAGTTGACGTTTTCATCTCTATAATTTGGATAGAGTCACGAATAAACTTGCTTAATTTTTTATTTGTGTCTTGATCGTCATATTTAAATGCATATGATGAACTCGTTATCAGGGAACTTTCTTCATCTTCGTTAAAACAAGAACTAACTTCGTTAAAACAAGTTATTCGATAAATAAGGTGGTTTGCTTGTATTCTTGCCTGTCGTTCAGATGTTATGACTTAACAGCTTTGGTCTGTGTGTAAACAAACATTTCTTGAAAACAAAACCTGAGGCAAAATGCGTTTCAGAATAACTTTGACGGGTAAGTAACCTCACCACAATTTTCTCGAAATTTTAGCTACTAAGAAATAATCTTAATTTTGCACAATTTGTCTCTGTTGTCTATTTATAAAATTAGATTTTCACACGCTATGTGGTGTTGATGTTCGTGAGTACCCTTTCTGAGCGAACTTTTTAAAAATAAATGACATTACAGGAAAGAGAAATTAATGGATACACAACCATAAATTATGGACGCTTTTGTGTTTGGAAAGAGATTGTCACGAAAAAGATTGCCACCCTCTAGATTATTCGACGAATTAACAAACAGAAAGCTTAGGAAGAAAATAAAAAAGAAACCAATGTATAGCTACAAATATAGTAAATATATTACTTTGAATTAACCAGAATATAAACTGGAGAATAAAGAGACGTCATTTTCATTGTCTTCATACTGTTACCATGTTTACAATTAACGATCAACTCTCTTCAAAACGAAGGAGGGACTTTTTCTTTAATTAAGAAGTTGAATAAACGTAACGGGTGTTAAATCCTGCGCTTTTTTTCCAATTAAAGATGGCTTTTTTCATATTTAAGCCACGGACTAGTTTCAATATATCACGTCATGTGCGGCTGCCGAAGATGTAAAAGCGGCTGTGCTCGACAAGGGGACGGAAAACCGAAACCCAAAAATTGGAGACTGTTCGCAAGCTTAACAGACCACAGTATGAGGCCTTACAGACGGCGGTAGAGCGCCAGTAACTGGCGGTTATTGTGTAAACCCTGATACGGACCGCTGTATGATAAAAAGTGACTGTTACTGGGGCCTGCATAGAAATAAAATAGAATGAAAGAATACCACTCGATTTGAAAGAAAGTGAATATCTTTGTTATTCAAACCCCCTTTTTCTTTTTAAAATACGTTGAGAATAACGCACAGAGAAGCTGTCGATGACATCGGCAGGACAAGGTAAGGACATCAAAGTGGAGGAGTCAACTCTTAAATAATAAAGCAATACGTAGCCGTTTATCAAGTGAAAACCTGCACGTTTTTGGGCTAAGAAAAACAGTGTAAATTTAATAAGGTCTTCACAAAATTTTGATCTATTTAATCCAGATACAACGATAACGCTGATGTTGTTTAGGAATCCTTATTGATGACATATCTGACTAGGCATTACTTTTGACATGCAATAGTCAAACTAAATTTAAACATATAAAACTTCTGTGCCTGGCTTGGCTACATTGACTTTGGAACACTGCAGTTTTGTGTTCAAATCGAGGTCCAACTTTAACATTTTTCCTCCCAGAAATAATAGACATGCTTCTCCCCTTATAAATGAAATAATCATTAAATCGCAAAGAAAACAGGTGCATCATGTGTTGGGTGTTGCTTCGATTTAATAAGAAATTCTCTGAACTAATTGGAGAGAAACTGCATCGCAGCTAGAAGGGACAATTTTTGGTCACAAAATGTTGGTTTAGAGTTTAACTAGGGTTTGGGTCTATACTCCAAGAAAGCTTTGAAATATGTTACTTCGATTCATTCGTATTGAGCACGTTCGTTGCTATCATAATAGAATGTTTCTTTACGACATTCTACTAAAAATACAGATTTTTTCCTACACGTTACTCAAAGGTCGCCCTTTGAAGTACTGTCTATATTCATTCTAGGACATTTCAAGGCCAAATTGAATAGATAACACTGCCAGCTATTGAAAAAAAATAACTCTTCTTCCAGCTTATATCCATTTTAGAGAGAAAAAAAACCAAGAGAAATACAGTCAAGCTATTTGCCACAGATCCAGCTCTTTTCCTAGCAGGTTAAAATGTTACTGATCTGTTTTCTGTTGTCAAGGTGATTTGTGTAACTTTCTCTTCCTGCGCCGCTTGGAAATGAAGGTCGTTCCTTTAAGAAAAAAAAATAGACTTCCTTAAGTGACCCATCTCATGTCAGCACATTATCAACCGGGTAAATATAACTCGAATATGGAAAATGTTCCTTGAGCAAGGAACTTATTAGAAAATGGCAGTGAGTTTCAAGACAGGAGAAGCATTGGTAAAGGTGCAATCCCAAGTGAATTTAACTTGACTATTTTAACAGACAGAAGGAACTGTGTTTACTAGCGAAGAGAATAATATGATGTTGGTTTAAGAGACGAAAGATTTAAAATGCAATTATCACGAGTATTGTCGTTACTGCTAGCGTTATTATTTGCTTTTGTTTTATTATTATTTTTTTGTTTTTATTCAAAGTGATGATCGTATAAGTTATGGAAAACATATTTCTTCTATTCAAGAAATAGATTCCATGTTGCCCTGCGTCTGTTCAGTAATAGATCCCAAATGACTTCAACATGCGTTACGAACAAAAAGTGGTACAGAAGGTGCAGCCGAGGGTGTCACTGATGTTGTTATCGTATAAAGAGTTTCACAATTCAAGTACTTGGCTTATCTATTTTATTATTATTAAAAAAAAAAAAAAAACACTAACATCCAAAACGCAAAAAAGCACATACCGTTGTCGGTTCAGCAGCCATAAAATTCGACCCGCATTCCAATGTGGTTATTCCACGAACGAGGGACTATTCTGAGCCAGCGAGTCCTCAACGGCATCTTCAGTTCGTTTCGCACCACCGATCCTGTGTCTACGTTCCCTATAAATATCTGCCGAAGCAAGGTAAAAACAGACAAAGATGGTACAACAAAGAAAAATTCCTATTCGGTTTAATTATCTGGCCTCGCTACTAATACTTTTTGACTTATTTAACGAAAAGGGAAGCCTCGACTGTGCTCTATTCTGTTGTAAAACACGCAGGAAGCGGCAAGAGCACGAAAGAAGTGTAAGGAGAAACACAATACGCGGTCGCGTCCCCACTTCTTGATTGGTTGAACAAGACTAGAGCTGTCAAACCATCAAAGTTCACAAACCATCAAACATGCTTGAAGTTTCTTTGTACAGAATCTGAAAGTGTAATGTTCGGTGAAATTCGGCCTAATTGTGGCTCATAAAAGCACGCAAGTTTTTCTCATGACAATTAGCAAAGAAACTGCTTAAGGCGTGTGTTTTATGAATGAAAGACAGTCGAATTCAGAGGAGCATGAAGATTGCTCTTGTGCGCTGATAAAGCACGCTCTTTCAACCACGTTGAAGGCGCGCACTTTGTACCCGAACTTTATCATAAATTGCATTCGAACGACATCTTGATACACACTTTCAGTCTCGATTATGAAGAGCCCATCATGAAATCACTTTCCTTTAAAATTGTCGTTTAAACTTCAACTAGAACCTTATGATTTTGAAACAATGTAATCAAGCTTGTAGTTGATTCAATAAGCGGAAAATTTAATATGAAATAGTACTGACAATCGAAATGATGACAATAACGATTACAAAATTTATAACTACAATGATAATGATAATGATTGTGTTGCTAATTATCATTTAAGAGTTTTAGTTTTGACGAAACGATTGACAAAATACAGCGAACGTTTCCTTACTTTGATGCCTTTTTTTGCTAAAGAAAGTTAGAGGTGTTTTTTTTATGCCGCAAATATATCAAAAAAGAATAAGCTTTAGTTTACATATCTTGAAAAATTCTACCTTTGAGTTCAGTCCTTTTTCATTCTTGGCTTATTACTGCTACGTTTGTTTTTTCTTATTCTTCCCAAGCAAATTTTTGTAGTCTTCTTCAGATTAAGGCTTACTTTGCACGTGGCAACGAACTACTCAAAATATGCTTTCGTCGCTTCCTAAACCAAACAGAAGGGTATTAAGGACACATGAATAGCAAAGAAAACCTATTTCTCTTACCCGTTTCCTTCCTCCTTCCCTATAAACGGTCCATCTCTCTCCGTCAACGGATGTCATGAGCGCATACGTCTTTACCCATTGTTTCTTCTTATCTTCCCCATAACCCTGCGTTGCTGCTGCGGTTACAGAGCGAACCTCACCCAAGTCAATTTGTAACCATGGCGACGGGTCATTTTTCTGCGCACTCCACCCCTGAGGCCATTCTCTCAGGTGCAGTCGAGCACGTGATGCACCGTAACGGGCATTCAAAGCTGAATGTGCAACGAGCTGTTTATCATTTATTAAGCCGCTCTCCATTCCAAGAGCACTGTCACATTTTTCTGAAGAAAGCAAGAACAAGAATGGCAATAAAGAAAATATATGAATTCAAATGGTTCAGCGGAAATCTTATGTAATGGGCAAGGCCAAGAATTTCAGTAATCAAAATTTCACAAAATATTGATAAGAAAACGGAGGACTCGAAACCATTAGCTTATGGTGTGCTAGGGTAGAGCTAAGCCCAACCGCACACACAAAAAAATAATTGATTGAAAATGGTCAAAGCTTATAATAAATGTAATAAAAACAATTTTCTTCGTTGAACCCCTTTAACGTAAAACTCTGTTGTTGCTTTCCCTTTTAATTTGGTCCCAGCAAGAAAAATATTCCATAATTTAAGGCAATGCGTACGCTCTCCACGTTGATCATACCTTGACATTTGGTTACATTTCCAGCCCTTACAAGATGAAGTCCATCGGGGCATGAACATGAGTAGGTTTTCGACTTCAAGAGGCACAAACCCAGGCAGCCGCCATTTGCATCGGCACATGGGTTCTTGATGGCAGCGGCTGATCGAAAACGAGATAACACCGAAAAAATAACAAAGAAACAAAAATAAAAACAAGAAAAAAATAATAAGAAATCGAGAAGTTATTTACAATAATATTTCACACCTCTACAACAGCACACTCTCTTCATCAGTTCTTACCAATCCTTCCACACGGTTGGACAGCTTTAATGTGAAATATCTTCCCGTTGCTTCCTACAAATGACCTTAAAGGCTTGTCAGGGAATTTAGAGTTCATTCCCATTCTCTGAATTCTTCCAAGAGTCCAGTCCGTCCAGAACAGAGTCCTGTTGAAATTGGTTATACCAAACGGATAGGGAGCTGGATTATATGCTTTACGCATGCTCAGGTCTCCTAGATTCACACAGGAAATAGCCCACATGCCGGCATCAGAGTAGCATAGCTCGTTTGTTGAGTGGACAATTGTTAAGCCGTTTGGAAGACTGAGTTGTGAGCTTACAACGATCCGCCTATCGGTTCCATCCATGTTTGCAACTTCTATCTTTGGTCGGTTTCGGCTCCAATCGGCCCAGTACATTTTACTAGAAGAAAAAAGTGACGGTAAAGAAAACTTGCAGATGAAAAGAGAACATGCAACTACTTTTAACTGCTTGCTAAATTAAATCAACATTAACAAAGAATTCGAGTTAGGATTAGTGCTTATCACACCTATAAATATCACTACAAAATCCTTCTTTTAGGTTTGCCCCATTAACCACCAAAACGGATACTAATGGCTTTGAAATTCGACTTATAAGAGAATTCAGAAGATAAAATGGAGTGGACTAGTTTTGAAGACGTTACCCGCTGAACTATGGCTCACTCAGACTCACCCATTTGGCGGATCGACTATAATGGCCCTTGGATCAACCAGGTCAGAGGAGACGAGCGTACGTCTATGGCTGCCATTCAGCTTGGCCACTTCAATAGCATCAAGCCACGAGTCTGTCCAGTAAATGTTCCTTCCCATCCAGTCAACCGCAATCCCTGTATGAATTGTCAAATGTAACGAATAAATAAAAGGTACGTTGAATAATCGCGTTAGGCAAATAAAAAACAACAACAAAACAAAACAAAAACAAACAAAAAAAATAGATACATGTATATATATCGAATTGCAGCTTTAAATGGTGGCTAAATTTCCAATATTACTCAGTACAAAGTTGGCTCGCAGAGTTGAAATAGAAGTGTTCCAACTTCCCTGCAAGATGGCTGTGACGTGGCCCCACCCTGTACGCAAATACTTTTTCTGTTCACCAGATCTCAACAACTGTATTACTGTATCAAACAGGAATGCCTTTAAGAAAACAGATGTCCACTCGTGAATGGAGACATTTAGCTAGCGGGGCACATATTATAAAGAACGTAATAGATTCTAAATTAGAATGCTAAAGCTAATTACAACATACTAAAGCGACTATACAATCATAGTCCCTTGCAGCTTTCCTTGTATAAGCCTCTATTCTTCTTTATCTGATGGCAAATTAACATAACAGAGACACTTCTCTTTCTTCTTACCCTCTGGACTTGCGACTTCTTTGCTATCAACAATAACTTCCATTTCACTTCCGTCATATTTTGCGCGCACAATGACTCCTTTTGTGACCTCGGTCCAGTACACTCGCCGTTCTACACAATCATAGTCAATTCCCACATGTACCGCGCCCGGCCGCTGGTAAATAACACCTATACCGTTAGGTCTAGGAGGAAGAGACATGCGTTGTATACTGTTTCCTTTACTGAAGATAAGCGATGCGTCTCCATCTTAAAACAAAGAAGAATTGATATAAACAAACAATGCCAGTGCAATTATGAGCACAATATTTACTTCAACTCCGTTATCGTCAAACTATGACAAACAGTGTATCTCAACCGTCAGTTTATCCAACAAAACCAAACTAAAGCATGTATGGAATGTTTTGGGCGATACATGGTCTTTTAGCCTGATTCTTTAATTACCCATTACCTGATTTTTAATTATGTACATATCAAAAACTTTAAGAACCAATTAACGATTTATATATATATATATGTATCATTATATCATTAAATGGTTCTTAAAATTTTGTATTTGTTATTTGCTTGTTCCTTAGCTTAGTTCTCGTCAGTTTGTTTGTTCACTCCGTCTTCTTCTCCGTTATCTTTCCCCTTCCTATGCTTGGTATTGGTCTTGTCTAGTTTGCTTGTGATACATTCCTTTTCATTTCGGTGTTTGGAACATTTCTTGATGTATACAAAATGTTCAACCAATTGGGTTCTGTCTTCCGCTTTTGATACTTACGCCACTGGCACCGCTGACCAGAGAATCCAGGAGGGCACAGGCATGTGTTGTTTTCAGAGCAAGAACCTCCATTTAGGCAAAGTTTGCAATCCTCTGCAATTAGACAAAAAATCAGATAAATCTACTGAAATATGGAGACAAAAATTTCACCAGATCTTCTTACAAGTAAACGACACAGCTTTAACCGTCTCCTTAAGGTCAAACATTTACTTTTGCTTACAAAGCAAGTGTTCTATTTCTGTTAAACGCAGCACTCACTTCTGCAAGTTTCTCCAACCTTCTTGTATCCAGGTAGACATTTGCACATAAAAGACCCAGCCAAGTTGAAACAGTCAGCTTTTTCAGGGCAGACGGATTTATCCAGACATTCGTTTACATCTGTAGAAAGGACAAAGCTTCTTTAACTAATAAGTGGCAATCGCATCCCCAAGTACTTCCTGAAATCTCTTGCAAGGACCACGGCGTTGCGTTAGTTCGAGCAAATTTTGAAATACACACATGCCTTTGTGAGACATGGATGATATAATTTAGAAGAGAAAGGTACCTGACATCTAATACATGCAGTGAATATAGATAGACTGTCATTTTCCAACTTAACAATGTGAAATAGACCAGTTCCCTTACCAAATAAAAGCCCTAATGATTGTGTCAAATTCATATTTTTCTATTAAATCAAACAACTAACCGTTGCAGATTGTTCCTTTTCCAGTATACCCAGCTTTACAACGACACTCTTTTTCCGGATCCACGCTGTCATTGAGTGCCACACAGACGGCATTGAGGTCACACACAGCACCTTCACAAGTGCCATCACCTAACATGACGTAGACGATTTGAAAGTTTTAAGGAGTATCAATGACTTATTATATGAGTAGTGTACTAGAAGATGTGCCCATAAGGCGGCCGTGAGGCAAAACCTACAAAAGAAAGTCTAAACGCAGGCTGAACAGACGGCGGTAAAAGGTCTTATGAACAGCTCCTATTGAAAGTCCTCAAATAATAAGCTTCAGTTCTGCGAGTTTATGACGTTTATTCGTGCTTCTCCTGCTTCTACATACGGGCACAAGCTTAATTCTGTTAGCCATAGAGCGATAGTCTACCTTTACCATTAACTATACCGCAAAATATTGTTTCAATTTCTTGACAGATGCTTTTTTGGATGAGAAGAGACGAACACCTTTAAATTACATTAAAAGGGCGGAAGGGGGCTCCTGGTTCCACTGCCATGGTACTTAAAAAGTCGCTTACGATAGCTGTTCCTTACTTAAGCAGTCGAAACCATCGCCAAAGTACCCTATTTTACACCGGCAAAGGTATGTGCCAGGTCGATTAACGCAGGTTGCCTTCCTGTGGCATTTGTGGATCGGTTGTGCGCATTCATCGATATCTGGAAAGAGAAATACCAAACCATTAGTTATTACACTGCTATCGAGTTCTCAATTACCATTCTTAACAAAGATATCTCGTTTATAACGTACTACAGTTTTCTGCACCAATTAAACCTTTTTCTTTCGAATTGCACTTTTCATTCAGAAAATTAATGGATGTTGATAAAATTAAAACTGACACCAAAAATAAATAAGGTTTCAAAAAAGGCAAAAGAACAAACAAAACAGACAGACAGACGACTTCTCCTGATTGGTAACTTTAAGTATAATAAATTGAGACCACGACAATAAATTATACATTTCATAACGCTACATTTCATTTACATCAGGCTCCAATTGTTCAAAGGTTAGATAAATCCACTTGATAAATCTCTATCCAGTGGAAAATGCTAACACAATTTGTTATCACTAATCCCCTGGATAGCGATATATAACCCTATGTAAGCCCCACATATGACTGAGCCCAGACCAGGTCGGTGTCCTACTTCATATTCTATTACATTTTGGCAGCACTAACCTCTACAATTGAGACCATCTCCTGAGAAACCGTCTTTACATTCACAAAATTTGTCACCGTTTGACAACGTCATACATTCGGCATCAGCCGCACACACAACTCCTGCGCATGTGCCGTCCGCTGTTAAGAATCAATCAATTAGTCACTAGTCAATGAATGAATCAATCAATCAAGGATTATTTTCTTATGTCGTACTCAAAATGACACCGGTGGCCACTTCGACATCTGCCAACTGACAAAAAGCACCATCCACGAATTGATTTTTGTTGGAACACATACCAAATCATCTATTCCTTCGATAGCTCAGTTGGTAGAGCGGAGGACTGTAGAGGTCTCTGGTGACATCCTTAGGTCGCTGGTTCGAATCCGGCTCGAAGGAAATTGTTCCCTTTTGCTTTTCAGTTTCATATCACAATTAATCATTGATCAATCAATTGGTCAATCGATTAGTCAAGCAATCGGAATGTCTGTCAGTCAATCACTCAATTGGTCAATCAATCAATCAAACCATTTCTCGGTTAGCCCTTCGGCCATTAACAGCATTAGACATTCAATCAACCAATCAGTCAGTCAGTCAGTCATTTAGTCATTCAGTAAGACAGTCTGTCGGTCAGTCAGTCAATTTATTCATTCGGTTTTAATCATCTGTTAAGCATCAGTATGTACTTACGTTTGCAGTCGAATCCGTCTCCTTCAAAACCCAGGTTACATGAACAGTTGTAGGATCCCAAAGTGTTTGCACAGTCAGCCTCTGGGTGACACTTATCACCACCGTTGCTACATTCATCAATATCTGTGAAACAAAGAAGCAATTAACCTACTCATGTGGAAAGAGAGATAACATGACAGCCTGCAGTAGGAGAGACAAGCTTTCCTCTCTCGGCGGGCCATTTTACACCACAAGAACTTTGGAAGGACGACTGAAGCGTGTCGTCGTTGTTGACGTTTAACTATGAACAAGGAACAATGTATTTCAGAATAATTGGTACAAGTATCAATGTAAATTTGATTCACTAGTTATATTTTCAAATGCTAAGCTGTTCACTCGCTTCGCTTCTTACTTCCTACTTCTTACTGCTAGAACACAACTACAAGTACTTGCTCCTTCGATAGCTCAGTTGGTAGAGCGGAGGACTGTAGAGACATTGATTGATATCCTTAGGTCGCTGGTTCGAATCCGGCTCGAAGGAAATTTTTTTAGCTTTTTTTGTTACTTTTGTAATGTTTGTGTGGCTGATTGGATTTTATTGTCATTCATTTTAGTGAATTTTAGTGAAATTTTTCATTTCGCTGGTATTTTATAGAAGAATTTCATTTTTCACTACTTTTTTTAAACATTTTCATTTCCTTTTTTGATTAATTTAACTCCTGACGCTTGAAATTGTGATTTAACATTTATGTTTCGTCGGTGTGTTTTCTATACATTCATCTAGATTTTGTTCAGTAACGACACAAACGGATATCTCTGCATTTAAAACTCAAAATAAAAATACTAACAATACTAACTACCTTCGATAGCTCAGTTGGTAGAGCGGAGGACTGTAGAAATTAATTTGATTGACATCCTTAGGTCGCTGGTTCGAATCCGGCTCGAAGGAAAACTCTTTTTATTGGTTGAAAAATTTTTGCACTGTGATTCTTATTCTCCTTGCTTTGACTTTGCCTTATTTCGTCTCCGAATTTTTTCGTATTAACTGGGAGAATTAGGGTATTGTTGTAATGTATGGGGACAGTAAATCTCCCCAGACATCAATGTCCCGCATCACAAACCTGTAGTTCAACCTCTAGGACATAAATAACTAATAGCGATAAACGACTAGGAAAGCCGGTTAAAATAAAAATAAAAAATAATAAAAAAAAAAATTAACACAAAAGTGCGGCAGTTTATGCCGTGAGCCCGTGAACTTAGTTTTCGTGTGCACAAACTTTTCCTTAAGAAACTGAGGTCTCTATTCTTTGTTCGTTTAAAATGACTGGAGAGCCATTAGACATTGTACACGGCAAAAAAAAAAAAAAAAAAAAAAAAAGAAGAAGGAATATGTCGGGTGTTCGGCCAGTGAACTTCTACTGATTGTAAAAAGTAGCAGACTGGTTTTACAAGACTTCGATTCGTAGCCCTCACTGAGTTTGACGGCACACGATGATAAGACAACAAAAATTAAAATGCAAGATTCAACGCTCATGCAAATTGTTGAGGGCTGTGCTTCTAGTCTTTACCATTTAACCCCTAAGAGCGACTGAATCAAACTTTAAGGTCATGAGAATAGTGAAAATTTATCACAAAGCAGAGAAACTGGTGATAGTCATACAAATTCTCCTTGTCAGTACCCCAGGAAATGTATGAGGGGCAGTATAGAGAATATGCATATTGATGTGGGGGTGTCGAGGTTAAATGACTAAGACAGCAAACAAGAAGTTTTAATTAAAAAAAAGAAAATTAATTTTAAAAAATTACCAGAACATTTACGACCATCGCCTTGGTAACCCTCCTTACAAACGCACACTGGACCGAGCGGCGAGTTTGGTTCGCATGTAGCATCTGGGTGACATCTTACTCCTGCACATGTGCCATCGGCTGAAAGAAATTTAGAAGAAACTAAGTTAATTGGATTTGCGATCTCAGCGGCATGAATTTATTCTTATGGAAATCTGAAATAAAATAGCTAACACTACAATTGATTAATACACAAAACTCATTTTGGATAAAAACCAGCTTGACACGGCGTCATATTTACCGTTGAAATGAGTTATTAGAGAATGGCACACGGCAAATGACAAGGTTGCACGTCTTGCCGTCTGCTTTCAGCCACTAGGGTGCTTTAGCCTTAGCGATGAAAAAAGATTTCTTTTCCAATTCTACAACAGAGATGATTTACGGGTCTAAGGAAAAGGTTCTAAAATAATGAAGTCCCGGTATACCCGGGTATATTTTTTGCAGTTATCTTTGCTGTAAAGCTCACTCTTTCCTTTCGCGAGATTTATGAATTCGGTCCAATGTATATGCAAATTTTTTTTTCATCCGCTCAACATTCGTATATGAAATGAATTTAGAGCAGAAAGAATATTTAATTCTTCGGATCATTTAATACTTTGTAAGTGGTCAGAAGAAGATGAAATCGTTCGAACTGTCTAGATGTCTAACCATACAATAAGGATAGAAGAATAAACTCGTTGTAATCTTTATAAAAAGCACTCAGTGACGCTATAGATGGGAACGTATGTTATCAGACCGAAGTGAAATCAAAACATAGTTCGTGTTGTCTTAATGCGGTCAAAAGGCTTACTTTTCATTGGGCAATAGACGACAAGAGGGCTTTTGTTTATATTTGACTTCCGGTGTGACGAGGCAGATCTTATATCACGCACGAAAAATCGATGATAAGCGCGGTTTGTGTTTTGTTGAACAGAACGAATGTAAGCTTCGAAAAATTCTAAGTTCAGATTTTTTCACTTATTGGGTGGTAAAAAGAGATAGAAAGTTTACCTTTTCGCGCTTACACAATTAATTCAGGGGCGTACAATTTAGCATAGTTTATTGCATAATTATGAGGGGGTTCCCCTTGCCTGAACCTAGACCAAACAATGGATATTGCAGCTTTTTACATCTGACAGCGTTTTGATCATTCTGGAGATAAAGGTCTGTAATGGCTGTTGAATACACCGTTCTTGTTTTCGCAACACTCTTGTTTATAGGTGAAATATGAATGTTGAGACGTATGTTGAGGAAATTTTGAGAGAAATAATATAACATTACAAAGTATGGTGCTCCATTTGTGAAAATTTAGATATTGTTCGTCTAGCAATATATCAACACCGGTAAAAAGAAGAATGATCCTGAGAACTACGAGGGGCCAAACAAGTTGAAGTCCTCTAGATCGAACAGAAGCATTATGTGATGTTTCGGATATTCTCGTTAGAAAATGTAACGAAATCGAATGAGCTATTGCCACTCAAAGGCATGCTCCGCTTGAGGCGCATGCGTTATGAGAACAAGTGTCCCATATGAAACAAAACTCCTGATCTGAATAGTATATATATTCCTCAATCGACACTAACAAAGTGAGGTCCGGACCTGGGGAGGGTTATCCTCTACACATATCAGTTGATTATCCCCCCTCCCCGCCTTATGACCTCATCTTTTGCCATCGTTTTGCATATCTGCAAAAAGGCATTAGTGGGATATTCAAGAATGAATTGAGGTTGCGACTACATGAAGGACATGAGCTCGATTATGTTACTCTCCGCTTCCTTGCACAAAAGTTGAACAATGTTTAGCCACCAGTTTCTCCGGTAAGTGCCAGACGCGATTTCAAATGCTGGTCGCCTTACCGAAGAACAGCGCCAGCGACAGCGAATGTCGACTCCAAAACTTCAGTACCCTTGAAATCACTAACAATTCAATCTCAAAGTAAAAGTACCATCTTAATCCAGTCCTAGCAAGTCGTAGTTATGGCGGTGTCACGAGCCGCTGAGGCTCCGTTTGTAATTGGAATTATAACTGAAACATTTCCCCCTAAGAAGGGAAGAAATTACAGGGATCTGTATTCTACAACACCAGTTAAGTGACTGCATCCATGCGTTAACTTTCTCCTACATACGCAGATTTTGGCGACCGAGTATAACAGGCTGAGTTGATGATTTCTGGCTGTACCATCTTCTAGGCAATAAAGAAACAAACTTAGGAATATGCACTAGAGCAAGATTAATATTTGTATAGCAGATAGTTCAATATTACCTCTGGTTGGCTTAAAAAGAAGGTAGTTTTGTATTCGGTCACATGTTAAGTACAAGACAACTTTCGAGTTGCCTTTAAGGTACTTCGTTTTAACACCTAAACCTAGCTGAATCTCCGATTTAAAGTGGCCCTCCGTTCTGTTCCTAAATAATATTATGTAACTTAATACCTAATTTTGAGAGGACGCTAATTTCGCAATGATTCTCAACTTTGGTAAACACAACTCACTCGTTTGTTTAGGTTAAGTAACGCTTGCAAATTGGCTCACACAGCGAAATTTCGTTGTATGAAAGATGTCGTTTGTTTTTCCTTTTTTGTGTCCCCAGAAATACACAAATTCCCCGCGGGGTTGAGATATAGAAGGAAATTTCTGATTAGCTGTAAAGGATCCAACCACCGGTGAATATAATAAGTGAAACTGACACAATGGCAACTTCAAAGACTATGACGTCATGTTGAATAATAAATTAGGGGGTTCCCCCGACAAGCCACCCTCGACAGTTCCTAATGATTATGTAGGTCCTTTTTGAATAACAGATCGAGTGTCAAATTGCAAGCTTTCGTTTCACGGTTCATATGCTCTCAAATAATAAAGTACAATGGAGTAATTGCGTGTACAAAGATTCGAGAGAGATGTGAACGCTATCTTGTTGCATTCGCTATTTATCTCGCCATTAAGTTCATCTGCGTGCAAAGTTCTTTATGAACGATGTGAACGCTATCTTGTAGCATTTGCTATATTTCTCGCCATTAAGTTTATCTGCCTGCAAAGTTCTTTACGTTTTAGATGTAAACTGAAATTATGGTAAATGTTACGAACTAAATAAATCAAAACGAGATACGTGTAAAGCTTCGATCGCAAAGGTAAATATCGCAGGTTGTCATCAGTTAAAATTCGACTGGATTTAAAAAAATAAACGACAAATACGGTTCATTCCGCACGCGAAATGAAACAACGACGTCTGTACCATGAATGGCTTAAAACGCTTACTTTGTCGAATATAAACAGGAAAGGAATTGCTCGTATACAGAGATCTGGAACTTCCAAGAATGCTATTTCTCTAAGAGCACGCTCAAATTTTAAAGTCAGCTTTTACGAAGTAGTTTCGAAGAATAAAGCAGAGAAAAACCTCTTGCGTTGAATATCTCGACGAACGTGAATAATTTATTGAGGGGCTTCCTCGGAAAATTTGCATGATGAAAATGTTCGGTTATCACAATTCGTCTGATAAATCTTGTCTTCCTCACTAGGAACGCCGTTATTTCCATAAATTAACGAATGCAACGACCAAGTAGGTATCACTGATCGGCAGGAGTGATTTTTTTTTTACTTTAACCGTTATCCTACACAACGCCATCAGCCTGATGCAAAAGAGAGGCTGACATTTAGAATTATAATGTTTCAGTTTCAAATTATACAACGATCCTATGCAAAAACCTCTCTCAGTTAGTTTAACGGCAGCTTTTAACTGCACGAGAAGTATACTTCATTCTACGTATTCGAATTTTCTTCGATTGACGAAAACCAGACTGAAGTGCATCCTAAAACAGTTCGTGAAAGATAAGAACACCTTCTAAGTTCGCCTGTTTACGAAAAACGAATGGCGACAGCTGGCCACGCTGAATGAGCTGCGGTAGCGTGGTCAGTTACTTGTGTGATCAATTATCTTAAAACGTAAGGATTCCGTGAAGTTTGCTACCTTGATGACGCCTGTTCTTACGGCAATACTTTAAGTTTTCGGTGTATGATAAATTTAACAATGGATTCCATTGTGTCGTGAGGCTTTCCAGTAGAGACCATGGGTAGAGTGAACAAGTAGTGTGCCACTGATTTTCTTATCTTTTACATCCGTATTTACACAACTGTTATAGAAATACATGTACTTACATTTACATATGACTCCGCTCCCTTGGTAACCTGGCTTACACTGACAGGTATATGAACCGATAGAATTGAGGCAGTTTGCGTCTGAATGACATTTGTTGTCACCAGTTCTGCATTCGTCGATATCTGCCGCACAAAGAAAGTAAATTAATTATAATAAATATTAATAGTGATTACTACTGACTACATGAACAATAATGATGGTAACAATAATAACAATGACAACAATGATAATGGTAACAATAATGATATCAATAACAATATCGTTATTTCAGTATCGGCGCACCCCTTACTAACATGGGTTAGATAAGGGCTACAGTTTAACATCCAAAGTTGTATCTTTTCCTCAGAAAGCTAACTTAGAAATGGAAAAAGCTTTTTTGAAGGATTTTGAGCGATCAGATCCATCGTATGATTAGCTTATTTGCTTTTTTCTAAATGATAAGTATTTGATTTGGCGTGTTTCTTTTTCTTTGTTTGTTTGTTTGTTTGTTTTTTTAAGAAGGTAAGGGGGTGGAGGGTCGCCTTAAAGATGATATAAAGCGAATCATAATGTGGTCCTTCTCCAGACCAAAATGAATGACAATAAAATCCAGTCGGCCACACAAACATTACAAAAGTAACAAAAAAAGCTAAAAAAAATCTCCTTCGAGCCGGATTCGAACCAGCGACCTAAGGATATCAGTCAATGTCTCTACAGTCCTCCGCTCTACCAGCTGAGCTATCGAAGGAGCAAGTACTTGTAGAGGTGTTCTAGCAGAAATGAATCCGTAAAAATAACTAGAGGTCAGTTGGTGGATGTCTAAGTGGCCATTGGTATCAGTTTGAGTAAGAAGCGAAGCGTGTGAATAGCATAGCAGTTGAAAATATAATTAGTAAATTAAATTTACATTGATACATGTACTAATTCTTCTTAAATACATTGTTCCTAGTTCATAGTAAAACGTTAACAACGACGACACGCTTAAGTCGTCCTTCCTTCTATGGTGTAAAATGGCCCGCGGAGAGAGGAAAGCTTGTCTTTCCTACTGCAGGCAGTCATGTTATCTCTCTTTCCACATGAGCAGGTTAAAAAAATCATTGCTTCTTTCTTTCTTTTTCTTTGTTTGTTTGTTTGTTTTTTTAAGAAGGGGGGGGGGGGGGGTGGAGTGTCGCCTTAAAGATGATATAAAGCGAATCATAATGTGGTCCTTCTCCAGACCAAAATGAATGACAATAAAATCCAGTCAGCCACACAAACATTACAAAAGTAACAAAAAAAACTAAAAAAAAATCTCCTTCGAGCCGGATTCGAACCAGCGACCTAAGGATATCAATCAATGTCTCCGCTCTACAGTCCTCCGCTCTACCAACTGAGCTATCGAAGGCACATTCAACATGATCGCATTTCCGCTCATAGATAAACGAGTATGAACAACTTATGAGCTTTGTTCTTGTCCCCATCCTCGTTGCTGACTTTATATGAGCAAAAAGAAAATGCACATGGATGAATTGATCATTGGCGTGAAAAAAATGAACTCACCACCGCACGACGTTCCGGGACCCTGGTAACCACTGCTACACACGCAGCTCGGTCCTTGAATCAAGTTTTGACACGTGGCATTCGCATGACAGACCTCTCCTGCACAAGTGCCATCAGCTAAAATTGGTAGAGAACAATATAATTGAAATTATATCTTGCAGCCTAGCTTTAAGTCTAGATAAGGGACTCGTTAAGGTGACAGGGGTAGAGAACAAATAGCTCAAGTGTTAAGAGTTGCGACTCTCAGTCAGTGCAATAAATTGCAACATCGAATCCAAGCGTTGCGTCACTACTAACTTTTTGACCACTTACATTCACATTCAAAGCCAGTTCCTTGGTAGCCGGGCCTACAGCGGCAGGAATACGACCCAAGAGTGTTGAGACAATCTGCATGCTGATGACAACTGTTATTTGTTCGACATTCGTCCACGTCTACGGAGAAATAGAGAGAGGCCTAAAGTTTTGCATAAATGGGCTCAAGCTGGCCACTTAACTGTAACTCATATTGAATCAGTCTCTTACCAACACATTTCCTTCCATCCCCCGCCCAACCATCGACGCAAATGCACTGCCGGGCGCGGTTGCCAGCAGTTTTTGGAACGCATACACCGTGTTGACTACAAACCACACCATCACACGTACCATCGGCTGAAAACAAAGGCAGAATGGATAAAACAAATAACGGTAAAAAACAATCATCATTTTTAGTTGGTTGAAAAACTACAGGGTCTGTGAGTGCACAAGTTTCAATAAAGACGGTTACCGGCGGTTTACCGCATCCTATGAGACCTTGCCGCCGTCTGTTTACGACTCTTTTTGAGGCTCAGCCGCCTTTCACATTTCGCCAGCCGCTGTTGAAACCCCTGTCTATAACCCTTAGACTTACATTCGCATTGAGTCCCATTGCCAAGGTAACCAAGCCGGCAGCGACATTGGTAAGACCCCGGGCTATTATAACAATCAGCGTTCAGGTCACAGTTGGTTGCTGGGGATAAGCACTCGTCAATATCTGGCATGGACAAAGGTAAGACCATGATATAAGTTAAAGATATAACTGGTAAAAAAAAAACAGCATTTAACGATTACTTCGCTACTTGCTAGAAAAAAAAAGATAATGGGAGGAGAGGGTGTGTGGTCTTACAATCCTGTTTTTCAATAGTAAAATCAATATAAAATAAAAATAGATATATATATAAAATGGAATGTAATGTCTTATCGCTAACATAGTATCCGTCATTTTCCTTTTCAACGTATCCAACATCAGTTATACAACGAAATCGTTTAGTTCTCTCAATCATCGGACCAGGCCTTGGAAATAGACGCACAACTTGTTTTGCTTTTTGCGTTTGCACATCTGAACTGGCAGGGTTTCGATTCGAGATGGAGATTTTATAGTTGCATATTCCTCGTGAAAACGTTTTTTCTTCAATGATACATTAGCTCTTTGAACTCACCCTCACATATAGTTCCGTTCCCTCTCCACCCTATTCTGCATATGCATTGCCGTGGAAAATCAGAACTCTCCTCACAGTCAGCATTAGAATCGCAGTAGACTCCATCACACGAACCATCAGCTACAAGTGAAACGATGTAGTGAGGTAAAACGAATTCGTTACCGATGATCGATGTTAATTCGTTCACATCTTCGAAGATTATTTCATAGGAAAAGATGTCAAGCTTTTCACGACAATGGAGGAAACGACCCCCTCCGCTCGTTAATAAATATCCAACATCTTTCTTCATTTGACAAAGATGAACGGAATCTTTTGTTTTTTCCTCTTTGTGTCCCTTTTTTTTTTATGTACAAAACAGTTGTCAGCTCCATTGCCACCAAGTTGTTTGACCCATATATCGATTGCAACTCAGTTTCCCGAAAAACTATTTACAGCTCCGACATTTCCGATAACTCCCCTCCCTCCCTTTTTCAACTTACATGTGCAGTTAACACCATCACCAAGGTAACCCGGCTTGCAATGGCATTCATAAGATCCTTCTGTATTAAAGCACTCTGCCTTTGAGTGACAGTCAGTGTCACTGGGTGACTGACATTCGTTGATGTCTGGTGTGAAAGAAAGACAGAGTTCGCACGATAATAACCCTTAAGCTTTGTAAATATTGCCAGAAAAGAGGCTACTGATGAATGGCATGGTAAGAAATTTAAGTTAAAAAAAAAACCACCTTACCAGAACAACTAAACCCGTCTCCTTGCCAACCATCTCGGCACTTGCATTGTCGTCGTGCCTCTGGAAACTTTCGAAAACAATCGGCATTTGGATGGCAAACTCTACCTTCACATGTACCATCCGCTGTAGTAGAATAAAGACCGCGTAAAATACTCAAACGATCAGTATTGGAAGGGCGACATAACCCTTTACACCCTGACATCAGTAAACATATTCTCCAGACTGTTCTAAATACATTTCTTATGGTGCTGACAAGGAGAATTTGTTTAACAATCCTGAGCTTCTATCGTTGGAGATCATTTCCTTTTTTCTTGTGATCTTTATGTGTGATTTTGGGGTGATATTGTAAGGAGAAATTAGATGCTAGTCACTCTTAGGGGCTAAAGGGTTAAGATGTATTCATCACCCATGATAAGATAACCCAGTACAGTAGGTAAATGGCCTAAGTGACTGGTACATCACAGAGAATTTAGAGAAAAAAATTATATCATTGCTTAAAGCCAGAATTAGCTTTTTTGGAATAAACTTTTAGGGTATATTTCTTTCAAGGCCAGTAGAGAATCAAATCTTTTCCCCGATCATTCATAAACGGGAAATTGTTTCAACTCACAAACGCAGCTGAAGCCATTTCCTTTGTAGCCAGGCCTACACCGACACTCATAGGAGCCTTCGCTATTGAGGCACTCAGCATCTAGGTGGCACTTGTTCTTAAATGGCTGGCATTCGTTAACATCTGAATAGAAGGAGAAAAAGCAAAATTAACACTCATCTGCCTGTCTGTTCGGGTAAATCTAGTACCTTCGCTAGTTGGTAAAAATAAGAGATTTCTCGGGCCGATAACGCGTACAAATGATAAATATTAAGTCACCACGATATAGAATAAAAAATGTAATCAGTAGAGGGTAAAATGCAAACTAAAAAGATACGTTTGCCTTATTGAAATGAAATCAATTGGGTTGTGAGTAGTAACGTATATTTTCGGTTTAGAAATATGGAGAGAAGGCCGCTGATATTTCACAGTGTAGCACCTTTGTTCAATTTACGTTACTCGAATTAATACAAAAAAAGGCTTCCAGGATGAAACACCATTACTCGAATACATCGTCCAAATACGCAAAACGAAACAAAAGCAAACAAAAAACATTCAAAACGAAGAGGCGACATACGTATTGAACTCACCGAAACAATTTCGCCCATCTCCTTCCCAGCCATCTTTACAAGTGCACTGTCCACGGCCTTCGGGTGACCTTCGGCGACATTCTGCATTTGAATCACAGAACACTCCTTCGCACGAACCATCCGCTAGGAGGGAAAATGATCGATCGATGACCCCAGTCGTTACAGTAAAGACAATAATTTTATCCAAACAAATTCTGCATCACAGGAGCTCTCTCCAATCAATGAAAGATTAACTTTACGGCGTTAATTCTCTTTACGTCTCTCTATTTGTATCGTGGCGGCCATCTTGATCACTGTCACGCGTTAGAGGTCTGGTGCGAGCTCTGCGAAAGCCTGGGGGCTAGAAATTTTAGATTGGAATTTTCCACCAATTTTGAAATTTTTCGACAGTTAGAGGTTTCCGCGCTTCTCTTGCCACATCGCACAAGCGTAACCGAGTTCAGAATACCTACCACAATAAAGGGTGACACTTTTGAACTAAATGACTGTAAATGTGTAAAAATTATAAATGTGAACGGCGAATTAAGAAATGAATATGAAAGCAATCTTCGCAGTCATAGACACTACTTGAGCAGAAGTAAACACGATGCCTGTAGAAATATTCAGATCCGTACGGGATTTGAACCCATGAGCTCTGCGATACCGGTGCAGTGCTCTGGTCATCATTTTGCATTGGTGCGTAACGTATTTAACAGACTTTAGGACTGGTAACTTAATCCTCTATTAATAGGTATACAGAAATATTTACGAGAAGTGAGATCTCCCTATTTTGTATACCAGGAAAATTTACCTATTGTTTTTCAGTGTTAATGGCTAAGCGTAATGTGAATATTAGGCTGTGTACATAACTGAATGCAAGGAAGTCTTCGAAGAGTTGGTTACCTCTCTTAATAGTTTAACCCTCTAACTCCCATGAGTGACCAAGACAGAATTTCTCCTTACAACATTAAAACAAAATCAAGCCGACAAGTGAATATCACTTCGGCGATCATCAGTCGATCCAGTCCCAAATTCTCGCAACTAACATCACAGAAACTGTATGGCAGATAGCGAGGAGAATTACTGATGAGATCTTGGGAGTTAGAGGGTTAACTTGCGGATGTGAATACTATTCCACCACTCAGGACTTTCATTAGCACTTCGTTATCCGGCAAACAGGTGTCGAACATACAAAAATTTATCAGTTTAAAAGCGTCCTCGAGATATAAGTTTTTTTTTTTATATTTTTAGGACATTACAAAATTTTTATAGCGAAGGCGTAAACCACGTAATGGGATTAAAAAAGACTCACAAACGCATTCGAAGCCATCGCCCTGGTATCCAGGCCTACAGCTACATCGATAAGAACCATCGGTGTTCAAACACTGTGCGTCTGAGCTGCAGTTGTTTTTAAATGACTGGCACTCATCAACATCTAAACACCAAGACATAAAGGTAATAAGTATACCCCGTACAAGTGGATAGTGCTTTTCGCGCGCGCTGATTGGCTAGTTCGAAAGTGAAAAGTAAGTGCTAATCATCTTTCCACTTCGGTGAATTATTTATCATGCTGACATACGTCTTCCTTGAATTGAAATGCGCAAAAGAAGTTATTTAGCGATCACTTACTATGTGCGTAATGGATGCATTCAAAGAAACGAAACAATAAGAATCAATTCAAAAATTGTTTTAGTCAGCCGTACCGAAACTGTTTGGGAAAGAGTAGGAGGATAAGAAACGTTTTGCGAAACATTTTAAGAGGAAAGCCATCTTATAATTCGGTTTAAGTTTAGTAATTGTAGGATGATTTTCGAACCAAAACCTACCAGAGCAAGCCCGTCCGTCACCTTGCCAGCCGTCTTTACAAACGCACTGTCGGCGTCGCTCCGGAAACTCTCGGATGCATTCAGCGTTGGAGTCACAAGTTACGCCTTCGCAAGTACCATCAGCTGTAACAATTGGAAATATCGTCACAAAAAGCTTGATAGACATGATGGTATTCGCTAGTTTTGTTTATCAAATAGATTACTGTTGGAACTCAAAAGCTTTTAACTCGTTAACGTCTTTGCCGACGTGTTAAGATAATAACTTTGGAAACAGTTGATTCCCAAAAATGTGGAGTGGAAAGTGGCGACACAAAAACAACTTACAAAAACATTTAACACCATCGCCTTGGTAACCAGGTCTGCACCGGCACGAAAACGATCCCTCGGTGTTAATGCACTCAGCGTCTAGGTGGCAGTTGTTCTTAAAAGGCTCGCACTCATTAACATCTAAACAAAGAAAAGAACAATTTCTCATTGTTAACGTCCGAGCAATCCTAAAAATTGGAGCGTCACCTATTACTCATTCAGAGATGATCAGTCCGCCGACTTTTCACTCAAAACTGAGCAGCCACTTTGAATGCAGTATCGGATCTAGAGGGGTCAAGACCAGTTTATCAGCTGGCCCCCTCGTTATAAGCACTACGGCATGAGCGTTTTTCGCTCGCAGCCAATTATGAGGCCAGCCTTGAGAAACGCTAACCGGCGAGAGGTCTGTAGGGGGGTCTAGCACCTCGTTATAGGTACCAGACACCCGGCAAACCTCTTCCCGACTTGTTTGAAATCCTCCCGCAGACGGAGAGACACGCGTCCTACAGCGCTGATAATGAGCACCTACTTGTAAGTAAGGTCCGAACCAACTGATTGAATTTCTCAACAAGAATATTCACCGAAGCAACTTGTTCCATCTCCTGTCCAGCCATTTTTGCAAACGCACTGTCGACGACCTTCATCAAAGACACAGTTCGCGTTTACGTCACAACGTGTTCCGTCGCACGTATCATCCACTGAAGATTCAAGGGAACTAAGACGGTCAAGAGCAATACAACGATTTTCCACTGAGGTGATATTTTAAGTTCAAACTTTCTAATGCGAGTACGATCAATCTTGAATTTTGCAAAGCATTTTGCTTCTGAGATCTTATTAAATCCTTTGTAGCCGTCGTTTATGAAGTCACGCAAAATTCCCCTTTCCTCATTACATCCCCCTTTACAAGTGTTGCATAATATTACAAAGAACGAGCCCAGCTGCGAGGGAGACTTGGGGTCTGAGGACTACTCCAGTCGATGTGACCACCAAAACGTTTCATGCAAGTTAGTCCTACGAAGTTGGTACTGTAAAGAGATGACTTAACTCCATAACTCCCAAATGTGATTAAAATTTAACTTCTCCCTAGTATAACCATTCATTAACCACCAAACAGGTAATAAAAATACTAAAACTGATAAGTGAAAAGTTGTTATCTTGATCTAATACAAATTTCTTGTAACTAATTTACGTGGACATGTGTGGAAGCAAGACAGGAGAATTAACAATCAGATCTTCGGAGCTAAAGGGTTAACTATTCTCGAACAACGACTCTTGGAGATTTACTGCAGTACAGCACAAGAAATAATGAATCGATTTTCATGTTCTATGTTCACTTACGTGTACAGTTGAATCCGTCTCCAAGGTAACCATTCTTACACTGGCAGTTAAAGGAACCCTCAGTGTTGGTGCAGTTGGCATTCGAGTCGCATTTGTTGACCAAACTTCTGCATTCGTCTTCATCTTATAAGTATGAAAATAAAAATAATGTAAACAAAATAGACACAATTTGGTCAAACTGAGTCAAACTATATAAGGAAAAAACAACAACGAGAAGTTGAATAAAAGTAGTCCTTCGAGCCGGATTCGAACCAGCGACCTAAGGATATCAAGCATTACCTCTACAGTCCTCCGCTCTACCAACTGAGCTATCGAAGGAACAATCGATTCTCATAAAAGTCCTTACCGTAGCACGTTCTCCCATCTCCTTTCCATCCTTCCTTACAAACACACTGCTGGCGTCCGCCTAGGACAAACTGGACGCACTCGGCGTTCTTATCGCACTTAATCCCTTCACATCTGTCCTGATCCGCTGAATAAGAACAAATGAACGTAAACAAAGCTTGGTAAGTGATGTTGGAAATGGCTGATAAGTAATCAGAGAAGATTAATTCTCGTGTTCGTTTGATACTGACGCGGCTTAAACCGACACGAATTGAAGAAAGGCGGAACTGTAGTATCGTACTTATCAAGGAGAAAGAAGTGCTAAAATGACAAAATAATGGCAAATTGACGTGGAATATGCAAATATATTTCAAACGTTAACAATCACTTAATTCATGGATTTTTCGTCATGCAGAGCCGTTTAGGGATACAGTTTTGCCAATCAAAGGGTCTTTGAGACTGCGGGTGATAACGGCTTCGTGTCGGCAAACGTTACGAAACAAAACACTGTTGTTTCTTAATTGTCAAAATTGTTGAGAGAGTATCGCGATAGCCTACGTGTGGCCGTACCCTCCCCCCCAAAGAGAAATGGAAGAGGGGGGGGAGTAGGGCTACACGTAGGCTAGTATCACTTAGGGTTAGGATTCTGGGATTCTGCAGTGAAAAATAAAATTAAAGTCGCAGAAATAGAAGATACTAATACGTAATGACGCTGAAATTATGGTCGAAAAAAGAGGATGAATATAGAAAAAGAACGAAAAGTAAATTAACGCAGTTTTATAACTTCGCTTTGATTTCATACTGAAAGCTTCTACATTCTTTTTAATACTCACAGACGCAGCTGTAACGGCCGTCTCCCTGAAAACCAGGCCTGCAACGGCACAGGTATGAACCTTCAGTGTTGACGCACTCGCCATTTCTATGACAACTGTTCAAGAAAGGCTGGCATTCGTCTATGTCTGTAAATAAAGGGACAATTGACTTGTAGATTAATGAACTACTCCAAATTTAATCAAATATACATGTATGTATAAAACAGCGATATAAAAGACTTACATACCAAAACACGTTTGACCATTCCCGGTCCACCCCTGCAAACAGATGCATTGCGGCTGTTCGTCCGGAGTACTTTGGGTGCAATTAGCGTTGGCATCGCAGGATACTCCGTTACAACCTAAGTCTGAAGTGAAAGGAAAAAAAAGGAGGAAAATAAAACCACAAGTCGAATAAGCACTGAGATTGCATTTGTGCCTGGGCTAATCAATATTGATTTCAACCCTTTACACTAATATATCAATATGTTCTCTATGCATTTCCTATGGTGTTGACAACGAGAAAATTGTGTAAGAATCGTGGGCTCCTCGAGCGGGTGTTCATTTCCTGTATTCTTGTAACCTTTACAGTTGACTTCAGTGGTGATAATGTATGGTGGAATTAGATGCTAGTCGCTCTTAGGAGTTGATGGGTTAAGTATACATTTTACATCTGAAAGCCAAATAAGAAAAATTCTCACGAGGGCAGAACACAAATAAAAAAGAAAGGAATATTGAAAAGCATTTTATATACCCCAAGCTATTTTGCCTTCCTTTTGGTTTTAAACCATTATGTTCCATTAAATTTATTGTAATCATTTATCTATTTTCATCTTGTTAAGACTTGCCCATTGATAATTGAAAAAACAGTAAAGTTTCCCAGTAGATATGTATCTCCTCGAAAGAAAAATTGTCTGAAAGTGTCACTATCAATCTTATAAATCGGTAACATTAAGGAAGGAAAGCAAAATCATGATATCAAACCCACCTTGGCAGTGTGTTCCGTTGCCTTGCCAACCGTCTTGGCACACACACGATCCACGTTGCTCAGGAGAAGCTTTAAAGCAAGTGGCGTTAGCATGACATTGAACACCATCACAGGTACCATCAGCTGAGTAATAAAAAAGACCCTTGTCTCAGTAACCATACGGGAAATCCCGGTTTAAAGATAATACCCCACTGTTCCCCCTTTCCCCCTCCTCTAGATCGCAATTGATGACTCTCAAGAAATTTTCGATTCTTGGAAAAACATCAATTTTCACTTTGTAAGGAAAAAAGGAATTCTTTCAACATGCTGTAAAATGGTACAGGCAAGCATTCGGCGCTATTGTATGGAATAATGGTCCACTTGAGAAATTTGACCGATACATGTCCTATTAGTCCTTGGGCAGGTCACATTCACCTACATATACAACTGAAGCCATCTCCTTCGTAGCCTGGTTTGCAACGACAGTCGTAAGATCCCACGGTGTTAATGCAATCAGCTCGTAATGGATGGCACAAATTCTTGAAGGGTTGACATTCATCAACATCTGGAAAACAGCAAAACAGTTATTTTAAGGAATTGTAATTAAAAACCGTGACCTGACCTCGAGAAGCAGAACTATTCGTACAAAGCTGTCAGCTCCTATAAATTCCATTACATACACTTTGTCGCGAATGATAATAAACGAAAACATGCCAATCCGTGACAAAAATATCGTAAGCCGTGATCTCTCACAAACTGGTTAGGGGCTTCACCGAAAACCCAAAAAGAGCCTAACGTCAATTGCTCGTAGGTATGAAAAGTGAATAAGGTGGTGATTTGAAACTAATAATAAACATGTTTTTTTTAATTTTGTTTGTCCTGTTTTGTTCTTCATTTGCTTTGTTTTAGTTTTTTTTAATTGTTCTTTTTTTGTTTCGATTTGTTTTTATTGTTCTTTTTTATACTTTTGTCATTAATTTGTGTTTAGTTCATTGATTTTGTCTTGATCAGCGTGAAACTTTCGATAAAACCTTTATTCTCTTCAGTCAACTTTACTCTCGGTCAGCATAAATGATGTTGTATATCTTCATATAGCTGCAACTAATATATGTCTTACCTGAGCATGTCTGCCCGTCACCAGTCCAACCTTCAACGCATTCACAGTTCGGTGGACCATCCAAGGGCTGTACACATTGAGCATGCGCATCACACACGACGCCATTACAGGTACCCTCAGCTGAAAGGTAAGTAAAGCAGAAATAACCTTTACCACCACCACAATCTGATTTTGAATAATTCTCCCAACCACCGCCTTACATTTTCTTACGAATTTGGTCAGAGAATCTAGCTTCAAAGATAGCATTCCAGTACATTCTGTTCTCACTAAATTTAATTTAGATTTAAATTTTTGCACGGGTGATCAGGTTTGATTTTATGTTAATTACTGCCAAGGAGAATTTGTTTAACAATTAAGAACTTCTTAGGTCGATGAATATTTCCTTTATTCTTGTGACCCTCATGTGTGATTCAGGGGAGAAATTGCAAGGAAAAACTAGATTTTAGTCACTCTTAGGGGTGAAAGTGTTAAAAGAGGCACCGTGGACGTTATTCTCTAAATCTACAATTTGGTGGAGCTCTTAAAAGCAGGTGGATATGAGACACTGGCCATTTGACCCCTGAGAGTGACTAATTTCTGCATGCAATATCACCCCTGAAACACACTTTACACTCACGTGAATGAAGGAAATAACCACCAGCTAACGAAGTTTTTGATTATTTAAACATTTTTCTTCGACAGCACTCGAAGAAACGTAAAGAGAAGACTTCGGAGAAAATGCATACTGACTTTAGAGTGGAAAAGGTTAGCTGTCAAGATGACCCAAAAATGATTTCTTTACTTTGAAATCCTGCTCTTTGAGGGATCTTAGCTTCCAAACTTTTTGGTTTGTTCTATTGATATCAGTATGAAATAAAGCCTAATTATTTACTAACTGGTTGTACACGTGATAAAGGCAACTCTTGACTGTGCCTAGGGTTTGCGTATCCGTTGTATGTATTGTATCAAGTTATTCAAATCTATTTCAGCATTTGAATTTTGATGCTGTTTAAAACGCATTTGAATGTAACACCGTGTTAAATTCAAGTTTATTATACACTGATATAATTCAGTAAGGACGTGGCCAGCGGTCTACACAAAAGGAATAGTTCAGGGATATTTCAATCGTAGACCTACCTCTTTCGCAACGCAGTCCATCGCCCACAAATCCTGATTTGCACTCACACTCGAAAGAACCATTTGTGTTGATGCAATCTGCGTTCAAGTCGCACGGACTTCGAGTATCATTGCATTCATTTTCATCTAAAACATTAAAAAATGCAGATACTATGATTTAGTTCTAATATTTTTCATTAGAGAGTACTTTGAACATTTCAATGCTTTAATAAACATGTGCTCTCTTAAATTGAAGGTAAAAAGATTTTGGAGAAAAAAATTAACGAGATAACGAAGCTGATCGACTTCCAGAGCAACACTTTGTCCTTTTTTTTTTTTAACTGAATCAAGACTAACCTAGAGCTTGGGTGGCAACAGCGACTTATTACGTGGAATCGAGACCTCTTTTCTCTTACATAAGCCCATGATTAATTTGGAGTTTCTAAGAGGTAGGGGGGAGTTCCCTTTGCAGGTTCTTCCTCTTTCTCCCTGCATGTGTTCCTACTCCCTCAGAAATGCGTTACATGTGCAATCACTCTATTGTACCGTTCTGCTCCCCATAAAGCGCATTCGTTAAATCATAAACGATCATCGTTCAATCTCTACACATCAAAAATACCCCACTAAATTTAGCCAAGACATCAAGTCCTTCAACACCCTTAGCCGTGAGTACAACCCCCCCCCACCTGCCCCCCCTTCAGATAGAAAACATGTTCCTCGTGGTCTAAAACATATTTATTAAAACAATTGTGTAACTCATCATTTTACTCCTCTACTTCACTTACAGAGTTTCAAATTGAGTTTTCTTTGTTGCAAGGAATAACTTACCCTCGCAAATAATTCCGTTGCCCTGGAAACCAGGTTTGCAAAGGCATCCACCACGAATAGGATCACATTCAGCATCCGGATGGCACTTAGCACCCATGCATGAGTCATCAGCTAAAAACAACGTATACAATGAGTGGCTGGCGAATTGCGTGGTCCTATCCTATTAGAGTGGGACCTCTATTCGTGGTTCATTCCTGGAAATAGCAAAAGTATCCCCTGAAGCCCATAAAGACAAGATTTCCATTTTGTGAAGTTCACGGTGTCGTAGATTTTCTCACTCAGCAACCGCTATCTATTGGAAGGCCTATTTGGAATGATACCCACATGTACAGGCTGCACTCACTTTGTCAAGAATTTTTTCTTGCTACAACTTACAGACACACTTGCGGTTGACTTCCATGTATCCTTTCTTGCACAGGCATTCAAAGCTTCCCAAGGTGTTTCTGCATTCGGTTTTGTTGTCCGGACAAATGTCCTCTCTTAACAATACAACGCATTCGTTTAAGTCTAAAATAAAAACAAGCGGTCAAAGTCAAATCAATATTATCCTTCCTATTTCACGTATGAGTTCGTTAAATACCTCTCTCTGGAATATGAGAGATTTGGGTGAAAGCCCAATCTTTGTTTTCAGCTTTAATTTTAATACTTTCTTTAGCTGCAGAATAACAATCGAGATCTATTCGATCGCGTCACTCATCCTCAGGCCAACATTGAATAATCTACACTTCCATTCGCTCTGACGAAGGGCTAACGCTCGAAACGTCAGATTTAAAACTCTTTACAAAGACCTTTTTACGTTATCGACTCATTTGATCGTGCTAAATTACCCTTTTGTAATATCCCACCAACCCAGCACCACAGTTTCTTTAGAGAGTTTCCCCCCTTTATTCATACGAATACTTTACGTTACTTTTAACCATGCTAAATATAATCTACTTTTGAAAAAAGTGGAGATGGTGATAGTAAATAGAGTTAGAGATAAGATAAAGATAACTATAAAGATAGAGGAGCCAAGCTTCTCAAGGTACAGGGGAGATGGGCAAGGTAAGACATTAGTAACGATCATGATCAGCTCCATTGTTCACCATGTAGTTTAAATACACTTTAAGGGATGCAAGAATTAGTAGAATCAATAAACAAGTAAGAGCCAACAGAGAGTTCCTTGAACATCAGTCGAAGAAATGGACATCCTGGAGGTAAGATCTCGGATTAAATATTGGTAATGTCAGATGAGGAGCAGGCAAAATTAATGACACTGATGACTTAGTACTCTAGCTCTACTCACAAAAATTATTATGGACATGCATACCATGACATTAATTGCAAGTACATCAATTAAGGGTTGAATCGGCGAATCACATAAAATAGTAGTAAAAACTGCCATTGTTACCTTCACAGTTCAATCCGTTTCCAGTAAAGCCGAGCCGACACTGACATTCCCTTTTACCTGTGTTAGGATTTTCTTCACACGAGGCAAATACGTGACATTTGCTGCGATCACAGCCACCGTCGGAGTCTATTGAACAAAAAAAGAACATAAGACATATCGGTCCAAGTAAAATAAGATCTGTGAGGAGGAGGGGAAGGGGGGGGGAGGATTACAAAAGAAAATTTACGTTTTTGTTTGTTTGTTTGTTTTTTTAACTAAGTTTTCAGTTACGAAAAAAGCGGAACCCAACATAATAAATAAATCGATTTATACAAAACAACGGCAGTGAACAACAACAAATCATGCAGACACTAGCTAGAATTATCGGTGTAAAGGGAAAAGATTCCCTTTGTAATTTGTATCCATTGCTAGCGCTGTTATCATCCTCACTATTTTGATCATGAAAAGTGACCGAGACCCATATGTAGGCCTATTCCTTATGGAGATCCGTCTTAAGTCTCCTCAAGGTTAGTAGTATTTTTCCTTGAAGACATCCCAAGACGTGCACCATGAGTCGCAAAACTTACTTCAGAGTGATTCCACCAGTATTTAATTAAGTGTTGCAAACAATCCAGGATCGGATTGGAGAGAAACGTGCACCACTTTTTCAACCAATAAATTTTAAAAATAAAAAAAATAATAAATTGTGACTTGGACACTCGCGTTTCCCGGCGCTTAATGCAGATTACTGCTTTGTTCTCTGAGTCTAATTCCCCTTTTTCTTTCCTCTGTTTGGTCGTGTTGATTAATTTCGACAAAAGACTTGGCAGACTCGATCTTCCTTCTATATCCTTTTTACAACGTATTAAGCGAGAAGCTTGCATACCTTTAGCGCACTCTTTCCCGTTTCCTGAATATCCCTCTTTACATTTGCACGTGTAAGAGCCTTCATTGTTGGTGCAGTCAGCAAACGGATCGCAAACGTTATCGAAACATTCATTAATATCTAAAAGAAACATAAAGGCGTCATCGACATGAAGGGCATTTATTTTTTGTGATTATAACTTTGGCTCAGTTAAGTTTTAAAGCAGAAAGATTTGAGAGAAATGCATTCTCACCAGTGCACGTGACACCATCTCCTTCGTAACCATTGTTACAGACGCATCTTTGGTTTAACTTGCTTTGAAAAGCAAGGCACCGAGCTTGCGGATGACATTTTTGACCACTGCAAAGTAAGCCCGACTCATCTGACGAACATAAAGGTGACACCATTTATTCCCCAAAATTTAAGAGAGCAATAGTGAAAGAGTTATATCTATAGCTAGTGGCCGTATTCCAAGTATTCCAAACCGTGAAACACCTTCATCAGCTATTATGCACAACGTACGGTCAAATTTGAAAGTTGTTACTCCGTACGTCTGCTACACAACAATCTGGAGATAACGTAAAAGTGTGACAGGAACTAAGAAACGCTAATTTGTTACTTATTACAGAATTAAATACCAATGAAAATAATTATGATAATAATTACAATATTTCTAGCATCGATAAAATTAGCTGATAGGAGGCGGCCCTTTGACTCGTCGAATTTTTTAGGCAAACTCGCTGAGCATCGCGCTCGAAGTTGCGTTTGTGGTGGGGATCCTTCTGCGATAGAGGTACAAGCTACCAACATCCGAAATTCATGATGTGGGCACAGTTCTAGATGGTCTGACCTTGTTATCCTGACTGACCAGATCTTGAAAGTTTCATAGTGACGCTTTGGAATTTGCCTAATGGTCACTTACCCTTAACGCATGTAATTCCATCCCCGCGGAAACCTTCCTTACATCGGCAGTAATAAGAGCCCACGGTGTTGGAGCAGTCAGCGTAATTGTGGCACTTCCTCGGACGTTCTTTACATTCATTGACATCTGTATATTGCATAGATAAAGGACTGTATGAATCAATTTAAAACAACGAAAAAGATAAAGTTGAATTTAACCTTGTGCTTAATTTTCAAGGAGAATTTTCATTTCGACAGTGACTGCAGAAACTGTTGTTGATCTTCTGGTAGACTGGAGAATTACCTGTCCCAAAAGCTTGAGAAGACCAACATTGTTTGTACTTGTCATGAAATGCGATAGAAATTTTGCAGGGGAATTAACCATTGGTTTGAATTGACTCAATGGTGACAGGAACATGTGTTCGCTTCGGGATAGTTTTGGTTTCGTGACAAATGGGCCATAATGAATGGGAAACGGACCTGAACATAATTGAAAGCAAAATCAAAGAGTTAGCCGTGTCTGGACTTCTCGAATTTCTTTAATTCGGTGGCAGCACAGAACCAGGCCAGAAGAAAAGGTTCTTTTAACATCAAGCAGAGGATAAAAAAGGTTTTTCCATCCATCTGAACAAATCACTGTTCATAATACCACATATGCGACACGATCTGTACAGAGTTGAAATTGTAATTTGTTATCTAACATCAGGCTTTATGTTAGGAAACAGCCGCTTACAAGTTTTAATCACAGATAAAACAAGTTTCAACAGCTTGAAGTAAGGGATCGATTACTCAGTGAAACAAACCAGGCCAAAGAGCGGTTCTCCTACAGCCAGATTGTCTTTATCTTACAAGATAAGAATATTCAATTGAAGAACCTTCCTTATCGCTTCAGATAAGTTCGAAGTAGTAATTATTATCTCGTCAGCGTCAAGGGTATAAGAAGCCCCCTCCAGCCGTGGAATGACATGCACAGAAGCTGAATTTCTCTTGAAAATGTAAATATTTTCCACAATTACAAGTCAGGGGGAATGGATGATCATTTCCACCAGGTTAATCGTTTGTTCGTTCGCTTAGAAGAGAGCAGAAATTGAGATGAGGTCAAGCACTTGATTTCGTGCCATGTGAATCTCTTGTGAGACATTAGCGCTAATAAACCACCAACAGTCAAACACTGAGAAATGAAGAAAAACAGGATATGTCAGGGTTGGTTGACCCGACGCATTTTCCCAAAAATGACATCGCCGGAGCCACATCTGCGAAGCTTCTTTCAAAATTAATAACAAAGAGATATCCTCTCTCTTTAAAGATTCGCCATAGCCTTGAGGTATTTCTTACCATCACATTTTTGTCCGTCTCCCTGAAAACCTCGGTTACAGGCACAGTTTCCTATGGAATCGCAAGAAGCATTGGCCCCACAGGTAACCCTTTCACATTTATCACGAGCTGAAAACGTTAAAAATAAAGGGAAAATTGTTAAATCAAGGCTCATTCTTTTGGAAAATTAGTAAAATATTAAATCTTTTCTGTATGCCGGTATTTTTTAAGCAGTATTCAGATTAAAACTACTCAAGTCAATATTATAAGCTGGGTCACATTAACTCACTCTAAGTTGTGGTGTGTGAGGTCGCTTACCACCAAGGCAAACGAACACCAAAAGATAAGCTTAGTTAAGGAAGATGGATGGGAAAGATAGAGCCTATTAACACACTTTGCAAATGGTAAAAATTGACTGAAAATTTCCGTTAAACTTTTCGAGACGCCCAAACTGTTCCATCGCTCATTTGACCCTTTAATCCGTAAGAGTGACTTTTACCTTTAAATTACACATTAAGGTCACGAGAGTAAAGAAAATGGTCATCAGCTAAAGAGGCCATTTATTGTTAAACAAATTCTCTTTTTCAGCATCTTAGGAAATGTGTAGAGTACGGTATGGAGAATATGAATGCTGATGTTAGGGTGTAAAGGTTTAAAAAAACTTCCGGAGGGAACGAAAACAAACAAAAGAAAGTCAACAACAAAACAAGATATGTAGTGTTTTACTAAGAAAGGTGATGTTAGGTCACTTACGGGAGCAGCTCTCTCCATCGCCGTCGTATCCTGAATCACAGACACATTTCCTCGAGTTGTCCTCGGTATACAGGCACTGAGCATTCGAACTGCATGTCACTCCCTCACACGTACCATCAGCTACAAATAGAGCAAACGAGTAAGAAAATATGGATATCATTCATTGCCGTAAGAAGCCAGCCTAGAAGTTTTATGAGCTTTCGTCGAAAGAGAAAAGCAGTCAGCTTTGGATTTAAATTTTAAAATCAGAGCCAGTTTCAAGTTCGTTTTTATGCGCATAGCACGGGAGAGAGTGTGGAGCATGCCTCTTTGAAACGCCGACTTTATTTTAAACTAAGTGTTTGTAATTTTTATCCTGTATTAGGAACCAGTTAGTCTCTGGGGAGGTCAAAGGAGTTTGATTAAAATGACCTGATCACATATGATAAGATACCCCCCCCCTCCCCCTCACATCCCCAACTTCATTGTCAGTTAATTGGCAGCCAATTTTCTATGGTCTCCTTTATACTCTGTTGGTTAAGATTGATCCTCCCTCCGTTCCCCCTGATGTCAATGTGATCCCAAAAAATCCCCCGACTCTCCCTCTCCTCAGCCGATGAACGATGACTGGTCCCTTAGTTCCCCAGAAAAGTATCGAAGAAAGTCTCGTTTCCAATTTGAGGGGAAAATGGGTTAGCCTTGATATAATCGTAGGAGCCGATGAATGGAAGAATCATGGAAAAAAAGAAGGAAACATTTGTGTTTGTGTAACAGATTAAGAGCTGCCTTGGATTGTGACAAGAAATTCAAGGGCAACGAGACTTCTTAAACCACAAAAGCTATCCAATTAATTCGAAGTGAACTAGTTAAGTGAGAACACTTTGAGACTACAGGTAGTCCCTCCTTTTCGGAGGATCTGTTGCTCGGGTCAAAAAGAAGGGAAAAAAATTAATGTTAACGGAACTCTGGGAGTAAGGTGGCCAGAGTTCTACGCGGTACGCGACGAACGTATCTGAATAGCAGGGACTGCTCGTAACCTGAAACACTTACGTTCACAAGTAAGCCCGTCTCCCTGGAATCCTGGATTACAATCGCATAGCCAACCAGCTACGTCCTTGACACACTTCGCCTCTGGATGACACTTAGGACACTGAAATTCTTTTACGATAAATAAATTCAATATCTTAGAAAGAAATCAGGGGATAATGACAGGGATGCAAAAAATACGAGAAAATCCTGACGAAAGTAACTATGCATCACAGTATGACCGTCGCTAACCTTCGCATTTGACACCGTCACCTTGGTAACCATCGTTACAACGACACTTCTCCACACCATTATCACTCACACATTTTGCTTTTGAGTGACAGGTCTCCTTTTGGGGCCCACACAGATCACCTTTCCCTTGTTGGCTTTGAGCTGTGGAGAAAACAAAAAGAATACCAGCTTTAGACCCCTAAGAGTGAGTAGCATTTAATTTATTTGTAAAATATTACCCCTGAATTACACATATAGGTTCCGAGAATAAAATAAATGATCCATAATAAAGTCTCCTTGTCAGGGCCTTAAGAAATGTATCGAGAACAGAAAGGAGAATGTACACACTAATGTTAGGGTGTAAAGAGTTTGTTTCATCTACTGCAGAAGACCAATGGCAATTGGCGAGATAAGACAACATGTGACATTTAGTTATGAAGGAAGCTGTGTGAAGAAAAATGCTCTGATTGTTGTTCGTGAGGATATCTAACAAAGCTTTGGACGGAAACTCAACGCTCGAAGAATAATTGTCATCTGTTTTTGACCGTAACACTTTTGGCACCAAACTGTCTAATTTATTCACCATCAATTAATCGAAAAGTAATTGGACCCTACGTTCCCATGTTCAACTTTTTTCAATTTTTTGCCATTATGCAACCATACATCATGATATGGTTGCCAGAAATAAAGATTCAGACGTCTTTTCGTAAAAGAAAATGATGCAGCATCGATCGTATTGCATACAAATGGTTATCCCGCATTAACTTAAGACAATAAACGATGAATGATAAACATCGTCGCGGTTTGTCACATGGCCACCGAACGCGGTTCATGAGAGTTCCTTTGACTTGTGAACTTACTGTCTGGCAAAGATGCGTTGACGATATTAGAAAGGATGGCCACAGAAGAATACTTTTGCTTGGAGTCATATTTGTTCAGCAACACTCGAGACTCCACATCAAAGCTGTAGAAGCCATGATCGCATCCTCTTAGCTCATCGTACTCGATAGTCTGCAAGACCGAGAAGCCATTAATTTCATCTCCAACTCGAAACGCAGCAGATCCTTCGGATTCCACTTTTCCTCGGTCCTCACGTCGATACACTACTTTGAAAGGTTCCATTCTGACGACAGCGTAAGGGTCGATGCTTGGGATTGTTCCGTTTATCGTAGTCTCCAAGGTATTAAGACGACCACTGGGACTTTTACCCATGAACTTCTGAGAAATGCGTATTTCTTCACCTTTAATAGAGAAAAGCTAGTTTATTTCTTCCTTCGTTCGTTCTCTCATCCATATCTATAAAATTATGTATTCAGCTTTACCCAACTCGCCGCTGATTCGAGACGACCTCTTATTGCTTTACTGACTTATACTGGTGATCAATGCATGACTTATCCTCAGGGTCGTGATACAAAGTTTGGTAGAATGGAAATGGAAAGAAAGAAAAGAGTGAAATGGACTTTACTGTTTGGATACCCTTCTGGCTTGCACAGCCGGTGGTTTTGCGCTCTAAAAAAAATAAATCAAGGCGAAGTTGCGAAAATGAGCAGGGGAGCTGAGGTGGATTTTCCGTACTCATATGATTCATTTCGCTGATTCGTGGCTCAAATCCCGTAAAAAACTTCCGGATATACAGGCTTACATAATGTCTGTTTCTCCCCACGACCTAATAGAGAGATGTATCGCAATTCATGACGATAATTAGCCCTTCGGTCTCAGAAGAGTAAAGTTTAAAGCGGTCTCTTTCAGGCAAACGTACAAGAATCTTTAAGGCAAACATACCAGAGTCAAAAGTAACAACTACATTCCTTTTAATCTTGGTTCCAACGACGCCGAATCCATTAGGGACCCCCTTGGCTTTCCTCACACCATAAATCCAACCAACAGCATCAATTAACGGAGTAAGGATCTTCAACAAGTGCGCTAAAGCAAGCGGTGGGTTTCGCATCACTGCGTACACACGACCATCTATACTCATAGCAATAACATCTACGATGAGGTCATTGACTTCTACACCATTCACACTCCCATAAAACTTCCCAGTTAAACGAACTGTAGTGCCTGGGAAGTAAGATGCAAGAAATCTCAACTCAGTTGAAACTATTCACTTTTGAAGGTTAGTCTCTTCTCTAGTTTTATGGTAGGCTTTGTAAGTATAATTTGTTTTCATTAGTTTCATTTTGATATTTAATACTTCCAGATAAACCCAAGTGTAAGGAGGTGGTCAATTGAGTATCAGAAACAATACCAGGAATGCGTATACTTTGCTTTGCTCTGTTCCTAGTAAAAGTACTACCTCATCAACCGATCAGTTCGGAAACTACAACCACTCGCCACATGAGCACTCGCGTTTTCCCACGCTTCAGACAGTTTGTTGTTTTACTGTGGCTCCACGCAGAACCTTTTCTACGCTGGTAGTACTCGTTAAAATGATGCTTTTTTTTTACTCTCTGTAGAGAATTTCTCTCCTTTTTATTCGTTGAGTGACAGTTGGGGAGGAGGGCAGGGATTCGAGACACATTATATGGCAAAGGGAGTACGTTTCTGAAGAAACTGTGATGTTGCGTCGGTGGTTTTAGGGAGGGGGGGGGAGGGGGGGGAGGGTGGAAAGAATTCCAAGATAATTTGGTTATAACAGCTCAGTTGATATTATAAGTTGGCCGCTGGAAAGAGCTTCTAAAGCTGACTTTTCGAGCGTTGGCCCTTCGTCAGAGTGAATCAGTGTGTGTTCTGTACGTAGAATATTATATCTAGTATTCTTCTTGTAGGAGAGCAGATACGTAGGGGAAAACGAAGTGCGGAAGGAAAAATGAAATTATAGACATTTTTCTCATTGGTTGGTTTTATGAATCATTGTTTCTGTTATATTACCTTCTCTCACACAGTCAACGCCATTTCCAAAATACCCATCGTTGCACTGGCAACAGAAACCTGGCGCGATATTTGTACATGTAGCATTTGGATGGCATCGGGCTACACCGTCTTCACATTCATCGATATCTTTAAGAAACAAACGCGAAATATATCCATAACTGACTTATTATAATAGATAACTAAGCAGCTTCAAACTAATGCAATAAAAACACATATACTGACGTAACATGATTAAAGAGGGTAAGTTTCTAAATAAAATATGGTGCTACGTCGGTGGGAGAGTATAGCAGGTAATTTAGTGTTAGCAACTGAGTTGAAAACGTAAATTGGCCACCGTAAAGAGTAAAAAGACTGACGTTTCGAGCGATTGCATGATGTAACAGCTAAATACTAGACATATTGCGCGTTCACCTGTTATTCCCTCAGAATTCTCATCAGCAGACAAGATGGAACTACCAACAGCGTAAAACAACGAAACCGCATTCTTTCCACCACAGAAATCCTCCTCATTGAAAACACATCGTACGTTGCAAGACGAGGTTGGCAATTTCTGCAGCACCAAAAACTCTTTATCGCCCATGCAGGCACACTCGTCGCCGTTATGGAGCGCCGCATACTTTTGGTTTCTCTGATGGCAGAGAATCATGCATGACCGAATACCCACTCCCCGCCATATTTGACTCGCGTTTCGGGAAGAAAGATACCCATGTATTTTGTAACATCCTTGGAAATCTGAAGGTAGGAAGGATTTACAAAGTTATCCAGCAATGTTAATAGAGAAAATAGCACTTAAAAAGAAAAAAAAAGAAAAAAAGATTTACACACTTTAGAGATAAAGCATCTCTTTTAGCAAAGAAACAAAATTTACAGCACAGCTAAGATTAAGAAGGAGCTCCTTCTCTGTTTTTAAGGTTTGAAAGTCGATTTCCTGTACTGCTACAGTTAAAACTGGTAAGATGTTTGCTCATATTTAAGATGTCTGTACTTGATACTTACACTGGTCAGGTATGAAAAAGCGCGATATTTCCGAGTTTCTATGAATGTAACTATCCCCTGATTCCACATTCAAGGTTCCCATGTTTTTCCAACCAATTTTGAATATCCATTGTCCTGTATGCTGTACATTGGACTTTTCAGACAAGAATTTGACTTCTTTGGTTCCTGAACCGGGCAATAGGTATGTCCTAACAAATATAAGCAGAAGATACATGGACAAGTATAGAAAATAAGGCAGAAACAATTATTTAAAAGATTCGGCCTCCTCTTTCTCTTGAGAGTTACGAACAACAGTCAGATCGAATTTCCATTACAGCCATCGTTTGAACCCAGGACTTAGAAATGATCTTAAAGTCTGATCGTAAGGATATATACATGCATGCATACATACATACATACCTACCTACCTACCTACATACATACACACATACATACATACATATAACTTTATGATAAATTCTGGATAAAAGTTTTCCTTGAATTTATAGACAAAAGTGTAGCTTTGTAGCTAATATCTCCAGCAGCGGTATTGAAAAAGACCAGTGATAAACTGGTTTTCAGGGGAGTGTTTAACGTCATTTCATGGAAACTGATTGGGCAATTTAAAGCGATTTGTTGGATTCAAGATTGGTTGGTTTTTTTTTGGTTTCTGTACAACGTGGTGTTGCTTATTCAGTTTCTTGGGTTCCCATAATTTCAATACTCAGATACAATCTTGAGCTACATCAATGGTCTAGAAGTGAATCCAAATTTCCAGCTGTTAGCCATGACTGATAATTTTTTGCGTTTTGTCTATACCTCAGGTGGTCCCCCGCGCTGAAGCCAACCTGTGCATCAAAATATCTTCTGCCCTGATATCGTACATGATAGCCCTTAATCCACTGTAAGCCATCGTCTTTGTAGTTAAACAAACTGAACGTATTTATCTCGTCCGTTATTAGAACAACTTGAAAAGTGTTCGTCTGAAAAATTAGAGGACAATACCAAGTGTTAACCCTGAAACCTTAAGAGTGACCGGCATCTTATTTCTCCATGCGGCACCATCCTTGAATTAAATAAAAAGGTCATGAGAATAAAGGAAATGATCACCAATTCAAGAAGTTCCTGATTGTCAAACAAATTCTCCTTCTCAGTATCATAGGAAAATATAAGGAAAAGAGTGAGGAGAATATAAATCTATCAGGGTGGATGTTAGAATGTGAAGGGTTAAGAAAATAAACAAAGAAGCAAACACGGCTTAGTTTGGCTTCTTAAAAGGAATTTTTTTTTTCAGTTTGCGCCCGACTTATTTTTTCTTTAACCAAATAGCCCTAATCCTTAATACAGACTGCTGGCAAATCTTCGTAGACCTAGCTTTTGAATCAACAAATTATCATAAAGCTGCTTTTACCTGGTTGGGAAGTTTTCCATGTGCGTGACGGTGTACAACATCCTTCCATGTAGATATAACGACACCTTTAGCTATGAATTCCTTCTCCTTGATAAAAGTAGATCGAACATGGTCTGTTGCCTTTTTTAAAATAGTTTCATTCCTAGTCTCTCTCAAAAACACTACACTGGACTTTGCTAGAGCCACAGGTGCATAGAACACTGCAATGGATGGCGCAGAAGGCGGAAATGGGTATCTCCTGTGTCGTTCCTCGGGGAAAGTGTGTTTTCCCAGGGTGATAACTCCATCGGTGTATACCTAATGAAATGAATACACAGTGACCTGAGTTATCTTAAACCCCTTAACTCCCACAGGTGACTTATTCAACGCGCCAGGGTTTTCTCCTATCACTAGTTAAACATTATCAAGTAGATGAGCGGCGAAAAGAAATTTAAGGGTGTTCTTTGGCGCGCAAAGAAAATCCTGACCGATAGTCCGGGCTCGTTGATTTTCCAATCGGCTGATGGATTTGATTTTATTCATCACTTATCCTAAGGGTATGTTACAAGTTCTCAGTCTTTTGTCTGCAGATGAGGAAAGGGCAGTAGAAAGAACTTTTGGGCGAGTGGAAAATTGTACCTACTCGCACGAGGGTAAAGCTGAAAAATCAGTTTTCTTGCCAAATTCTTTTACTTACTCTAAAGGAAAGATGTCAGAGCTAGACGTGGAAGTCCTTAATCGAATTTTGGCGGTAGAGAATAAAGAATAATAGAACTGGGAGAGGTAAAGGTAATTATATGTAGCTTATACCATTACGATGCGCTAACTAGATTGAGCTTTTGACAGCTACTCAGTGGCTTACTTAGAATTATGAAATAATTAGCTTTAATTTGAATACATTCATCTAAAACATTTTTAACTCGCTCAGCTTGTTCTAAAGGATGCGTGGATTGTGAAAGAGAAACAATGCTAAAATTTGTAAATTTTGTTGAATGTAAAGCATTTAAGAGTCAAGTACTTTTAAAGGAAGCAAGATAAGCATTTGCGCTGTGCGTGACCGGTTGTAAATCGTTTGCATATTTCGCAAGGATAAAGCAACATTATTTTCACCTCAGAGGGCCTTTCAATAGTCTCTATAGCTGAGAGAAAAAGCGAGAAAATACGTATTTTGCTAATGTACTCTTCTCTCTTAAAAATAAACTGTGCCATTCTCTTGATGTGATCAGCTTAATGAGCATAATAATCATCTTTCCTTTCAACCGATCACCGTTAACGAGAATCAGAAATAAAAACATTTAAGCCGACCACACGTTGCAATTTTCAAAAGGTCATAGACACTTTAAAAATAATTTTTAAAAATCTCTATGATAAATAGTTTTGTGGTCTCCCGTTGAGTATGAGCTCACTGTTATTGGAAATTCGTGGGAATTTCTTTCTGCGAAAACTGCCCACCCACGAACATCGCAAAGGAAAACCTCATTTTATTCGGTTATTTGTCTTAAAGGAAAGGCCTCCCGCGATTCGGACAGATAAACAGTTTACTTTTCTGATAACACGGTCCGCAATTGTCAAATCTTCGCCATTGTGGAATTTACACAAAGATGTCTTCATGTTCCATCAACGTGTAAACGTCTGGTTGTCGGAATGCAATTGAATCGCCGTAAATGATTAAATTTTGACAAAGTTAATTCAACTATGAATAAACCGCTAAGTAGTTTCGAAATTTTTTCCTGGTAGCCTGATTAACGTTTCAAACAAAGTGTTAAAAATCTTCAAGAATCCTCGTGAAATACTCAACTTGGTACACTTATTCAAATTTTTCTCTCTCTTTTTTTTTCTTGCAGGAAAACAAATGGCCCTATGGAATTTTCCAAAAGGTCTTGCGATAGGATCAACCATCATGTTTGATTTCCTCTCGAAACAATTGACGGCTTGTCAAAGGCAAGGAGCTATCTTTAACACAAAACAGCTCTTTACGAATCATTAGCGCAAAGCGAATTACAGTATTCCCCTATTATCAGATTTATTAGAGCTGTAACCAGCTTTCTCGCCTCCTAGAAGAATTAAAACATAAACTACGAGACTATTGGCATCGGGTTTAGCCGTCCTGAGATATGCAAATGATTTACAAGGGGGCAATTTAGAAAGGTCCGCAAAATACATTATGAGGGTGTTGCTGAAATACCTCGCGCAGGATTCCACAACATGAAATGTCTTGGAAGTTGGCATAAATCGTAAGATACTCAGCAAATTACCAAAACAAGTCCCAGTAAATCATGTCTGATTTGACTTACCTGTAGATCGTTGTAGTCGTGGTTGTAAAACGAGTAGGTAGAGTGGAGGTTAAACACATCACCTAACACATGCTTTTTGTCTGGAATCTGAACATCCCCGGTTCCTTCGCCAAAAGGGAAGAAATCCTTGAGAGGTACACTGCTCGCGCAGGCGAGAATATGCAAAAGGAGGCCGACTGAAAGCATGGCAATGAATTGTACGATTCGCTTCTACTCTGAGGTCAAACTAGGAGCGCGTCGAACATCCGAAAAGCGCGCGAGGCAATTGTGTAAATGGACACTGGATCGATTTATGTGGTGATGAATGTAACTGGGGAGGGGCATTGTTTGCACACAATCAAGTTGACAGGATACAAACAAACCAACACTCATTAGTCCATTGACGCCAGCTTAGATGTAGTCCTCAAGTTTATTGAAAGGCTCAACGGAAAAATCAGTTGTCGCGAAAAAGCGATGCTCTTGTCGCCAAAAAGTGTGATAATCTGGGATTAGGCGGGAGGAGAAGACTAGTAAAGTAGCCGAGTTCCTGTTTTGTAACTTAGTTCACTTCAATAGAGTTACAAACGACTGGTGCATACGAAAGGTCAGAGTAATATTGCGAAACGTGCCGCAAAAATAGTGAGAAATTTAATCACTTGGCTCCTTCTGTTTGCTCGATTCCATTTGGCGGTCTCTTCATTTCCGGTTGTTTTCCCCGAGTAAAAGATGAGTCAGTCACTCCTTAGGAGCGTTGAATTAACCGATAAAATTTTCGATCTTTTCGATTTCGATCGTTATGATCGACTGCAGTAGAAGGCCTGCATTAGAAAGTGAATATGCTTAAGTTTATCCATCTGGTCCTTTCTCTAGAGTTTTTGGCATTGTAATGCTTACACTGGAACCGACTTCTGGTGTTGATTTGACAACATTAAGGTCATGTTGTGTATATCCGGTAAATTTCCTGTTAAAAAAGCGAATTTTGCGTTAACACTCAGCAAGTGTTGGATTCGAAGGGGCAGGTTGCTGGTTGCGGGTTGCGAAGGTGATGATATATCACATAACTAGCCATACGAAAATTTGTTTCACGGATATGCATTTAATCAAGTTATGTGCCAGCAAACTACCGCCTTCTATCAATTAAACGCACACCTCGCGGGTTCAAAAAACGTCAGCCTCTTGGGTAACAAACAAGACGTATGTAAATTTATTCACATGCGAGGACTGGTAGATATTGCCCGAACTAAAGGAAAAAAAAGTGAGCGAACTATTCGTCAAGTGGTGGTAATCTTAGCCTTAAAGTATTTTTCGCAAGCGACAAGCACAGAGAAGACCACAAGAAAACATGTGGTTGTCAGACAAGTAGGTTACAATGGCGTCTTCTGTTTATGGGTCATCATGCATCCTCACACGTCAGTAACTTTTTATTCGATCAGACGGATTCTAGATTCTTCGCCTTCAGAAAAACGCGCCCACGAGGAAAAGAAAAGAGATGGTAGGGAAAATCAGACATTATTCCAATATTCTGTGTTGGGCCTTGGGCGTAATTTATGTCCATCGCTGGTCATAGTCTGACCAGTAATTCCTTTGAACTTCTAGGCATTACATCGTAATTAAATTGAGAGAACTTAATTGGTAATGAATCAAGATAACTCCCTCCTGTTTACAAGGTTACTTTTTTCGATTGTATGAAACATGTAGGTGATAGTCATGTCTGGGATACGAGGAATAACTTAAAAAAAAACAAAAAAGGAAATATTATGAAAAATAGAATATACATCTAAATTAATTGATTAACAATGCAATATAGAAATAGTATTGGCATGGCAAAAGTATTTGCACCTAACAGACATCTACAGATGTCAATTTGTTGAATGCGAGTGCACGGCACAGCAATGAATCGTTAAGGAAAGTAATTTACCTGTTGGACTCTATAATTCTAAGGAAATGAAGAATTCATAGTTTGGTTGGTACTTATTTGGCAGCCTGTTAAAAGACCCTCATTATTAGCGCTGTAAGACGCGCGTTTCTCTACCCGCGGGAAGATTTCAGACGAATAGGTGAGAGGTTTGCTGGGAGTCTGGTATGTTCTTTCAGGACTAGAGCCTATGTAAACCTCTGGCCTTTTCGCGTAGCTCAAGGTTTAATAATTTTTCTGCGGGAGAAGACTGGCTTATGCCAAAGCTTGGAAAGTCATTGTAAGGAGGTATTTTTTCACATCAAGAAATCCTGATGAAATCTTGTTTACATTATTTCTCGACCGGTAAGCTAACAGGATTAATATTGTCGTTATTAGAATTTCCTAGAGGGGGTAAGTTTCTAAAGAAACTGTGGCACTGCATGGGTGGGAGTGTAACAGGGTAATTAGTATTATCAACTTAGTTGATAAATTAAATTAGCCATCGTAAAGAGCTTAAACCGTACAGCTTTTAAACTCTCTACGATGGCCAATTTACTTTATCAACGCGGTTGATAATACTAAATTACCCTGTTAGAATTTTCTATCCGAGTTTTGCAGTACTGAAGTTACTGTTACTTAGACATATCGTTATTGACGAATTCAAACCGCTTATACGATTAAGTGATAGTCGAAACGTCAGTCAATTCTGCCAATAACAGTTCTTCTCAGGACCACACTCTCCTGAGCGATCAGACTACACTATATCACATGTTACTCCGGGTTTAAAGCGTTTACTGTAATAAGATTAAGGTGTCTCTAAAAGATATAATGTAGTCTGCATGTTAGACGAGTGGTTTTTCCCATAAAGGTCTGATCTGAATCAGTGGAATAAAAACATAACTTCTGGGCAATAAACTTTCTCAAAGGGAACGAGAACTAGAGGTCCAATGTTTGTTACCCTTGTTGCAAGACCAGGATTATCGCATAGGTGACGCTATAAAATTAGCCATGTTCAGTGATTAAGAAATCACGATATTTAAATGTCAATCATTGAACGAGGCAGGAACTGGAGAATATTTTCCTTTCATCCATAACGTCGAGAGACTAATATCGGAACCAAAGTGATCGCTTAAGGTTACTAACAGTTTCACCGGTACCTCCACCAATGTCATCCATTGCATAATTTGTACTTATTGTAAAAAAAAGCTACATCGGTGAATCAGGAGACGCTTAGGCTAGCGACGTCCGAGAACGCCTACATGAATTAGGAAGGATTCAACAAAGACTCATCCAAACCAGTCGCTAGATATCAAGATAGTTCAGAAAGCAGACGATAGGTGCCATGATCTTGTCTAAATAGCTGGAAATAATTTCAGTGGGGCAGTTATCTTATAGTCAGAAACGAAACCAGGTAGAAACAAGTTTTGATCAATCTGGTGCCATATTTGGCACAGGAAAGAGGGATGATAGATAAGATATTTCAGATCTCGGCAAAATAATGAGATTGTTGATTACATCGCGTTTCTAAGCCATCCCCTGCGCTCTTTGTTTACAAATAGTTGCTTTTGTACAGCAAAAAGTATGATTTTTAGGTCTGAAAGTTGAATTGGTTTTTGCGCATGGCAGCAGACAACATAGTCAACCTAAGGCTGTTCTGTAGGGACCTTAACTAGACAGGCTATTTAACCTTTACATCCCAAGATCATTATGCATACTCTCCATACTGTTCTCTATACATTTCCTAGGTTCTTACAAGGAGAATTTGTGAAACTATCAAGAGCTTTGTTAGTTGCTGATCATCTCCGTTATTCTCGTGACTTAAACATTTGATTCAAGGGATAGATTGTAAGGAGAAATAATAACCTTGTCACCGTTAGGGATTAAAGGGTTAAGCCCGGACAAAGATTCTTTATTGTGGTTCCGATATCAATAAATGGCCCAACACAACTTAAGATTTTTCATTATTATAATTGTTATTATTATTATTATAATTTATTATAACATCAGTTGATGTAAACATAAACAGGAGCCCATGGGCTCCTGGCATGAATTATTATTATAAATGATTCCTATCCTGAAAGAGGGTGGTTAACTTCCTATCCTGAAAGAGGTGGTTAACTTCTTGTGGTTATAGCTCTTCTTTCCAAAAATTCATTGAACGATCCTCCGCAAGTACGACTGCATTGTGTACAATATTCTGTCACGACAGCTCCTTTGTTGGACTCCTTAAAAAACAGAAAAGAGGGAAATTGGTATTTTTAATGCAGTTACAATAAAGATCGGTGATACAGTAGAGACCCTGATCTAACAAAAAACAAAACAAACAAACAAACAAACAAAAAAACACCACAGGATACTGAATGGCATATCATGAAGACAATTTCTCTTAGAGTGGTGTAAGTAAGGGGGGATGAGCAACGCCTCGAATTCTTTTTAGTCCCATCTCCTGTCTTTACTGCAAAAAATTAAAGATTAGTCCACAAAGAAAGTTCCCACATTTTTATTCCTCTTTTCCTTCTCTCCCTTTCAGTTCCTTCCCCGAACTCATTACCCCGTACCCCGTACCCCGTACCCCCGAACCTAGTCCGCCCTCATACCATCGGGCTCCCTGGTCCCACATCAGGTTTTATTCTTTATCAATTGGGGTAAGAGAAAAAAACCTCTGAGAATCACTTTGTTATTAAAAAAAAAAAAAAAAAAAAAGGCCTTAAAAATTTCCAACGATTAATTTAGCCGTGGTAAGGCTTAGCACAGTTTGAAAAGAAATCTGCGGATTACGCAATAACTGTCAATGACTGAACATCTATATACGTAGCGAGTGTGTGCAATTTTCGGCTCTTATGGTGTTCTACGTGACTTATTATTAGAGAATGAAACAATCGTATTCACCAAATGCAACATGTAGCCCCGCGATCAGGGAGACAATGAAAGTGAGGCAGCGCATCGGTGACTCATGCGTCACTATATTTCTAAGTTCCCCCTCTTCCCCCCTCCCCCCCCCCAAAAAAAGTGAGAGTTGATCGCAAGTAAGGGTGACGAGAGGAAATATTGAAGAGTTTTTGTTTTCCTTTCACTTAATAGGCGGGTATGTAGCGTTTAAACTGGAGCTTACTGAACTGAAGTCTATCAAAGTTGGAGAAACTTTTCAATGTGAGGTCAGTGTATCACAGTATCATTTATCTGTTAAGGTTCTTTGTCACTATATTTATTACGAAGACTTACGAGGGTAAAAGTTGAAAACTCGAATGTATTTTAGTCGAGTACTAACCTCAGCATCTTTCCCAAAAAAGCTTTCCCTTTTACCACCGTTCTTTTTCGGAGACTGCTTTCCGCCAGGCGATGGCAGCCCAGCCCATTGTCCTCTAACTTGGACTATGAAGGCAGCCAGTAGGATAAAACCAGTGAACGATAGCACAAAGGCGTCTTTCTTCATTTCTGCGAAACGTGACTATAAAGACGGTGACTTGGTCAACTCCAGCAACCTCTTAGTGTTTCTCTTTTCCAATTTTTGCCTTATATAGCCACGTCATGATGTTATTTAGCCAAGCAAGCGCGTTAAAAAAAAAATGTGCTTACAGCTGGTGTTTGTCGACAAATGGAAGAAAAACAATTCTTCAATTAATTTTCTGGAAGCTTATGTTATTTTCAATTCAAGCCGAAAAAAAAGAAAAAAAAAAGTGAGATATGAGGACGCCATCGTTCGTCCTGGAGTTTGAACGACGCCATAATACAGCATAGACAGAACAGCAGGGACTGAAATGTGGGTACGTTTCCCCTTTGTGTAAATGGCCGTGTATTTATGACAAAGAAAACAAAATAGGATAAAACAGCGTGTATTATGTCTTCAACTTTGTGTGGGAAGCTGCAATTGCTTTTTCTCAAGCTAAAATTGGTGGAACATGCTGATAAACTTTAAAATTGTCACCACCACAAATTGAACAATATACTGGCAAGAATTGTTTGCTTTGTTATAGTGTCATTAGTATGAAGGCCTGACTTCACGCATATTCCACCCAACGCTGTAAGGGGTTAGTCACGCAAAATAAGAAAAGAAGTGCGTAGACAAATTTCTGAAAGTAAAAGTTTTGAATGAGAACAAAGGGAAATTTAAAAAAAAAAAAAAAACACTGAAGAACTCTTAAGAAACACTGAAAAGCGAACATGACTCAACAAAATTGGGAGGAGAGTTCTATTCAAACGGATTGTAATTGCTCTCTGATAAAACCTGAAAAACGTCACCACATATTTTGAACGACGCCATAATGCACTATAGACTTACTGAGTAGGAAATAAAATGTGGGCATGACTATCCCATAACTAATTGGTTGTGAATTCATTTGAAAGAGAAGCCAAAAAAAGTGAAATGAAAAACGTGGCTTGTATATTCAACTTGCTGAGTGTGTGCGTCCTTCACAAACGAAGATAACCACAGACATCCTTGTTTGTGTTTCTTTGCGTGACTGATCAAGCCAATCTGTGCACTTTTTAGGAGAAAAACTAGGTTTCTCTAACAGTTCTCTCTATTTCTGGGGTCTACCTCATATCTAAGGGGAAGATATTTATCATCTGCTCATCAAGGTGATAATCACCAGGCTTTCAATCTTTCGCCATCGTCACCATATCACACTTAACTAACGAATCACGTCAAGCGAAGAGAAAAAAGATCCCATAAACTATGCACCTTCGAGATGTTGGCTCTTTACAATTGACTTCCTTACTTAAATTTCATACTTTTTCAGTTAAGATCGGGCAAAGCCAAAACAAAATTAGCAGAATGAAAATTTTGGTAAACTTTCTGACGAAATTAGAACTACACTCAAAAAATAGATCAATTGAGAAGAACGCCTTAAAAGACTGTTACATAATATTAAAACATACAAAGAGTTTGGAGAAGAAAGATCGTGCCCGAGGTCCCGCCCCTAAAAAGAGCTTCGTGCTGTTTGTACAATTCCCATCAAGTCATAAATTCAGTGCGGAGGATGAAAAATAAATTAAAGTTGTTTACACTTATAGTGACCTTGAAAGAAAGAAGTGTTGAACCTGCTAATTAACAAAAAATTAATAGTTATCCTCCTGATCGAGAATTCGACTTGGAATAAACCTAAAAACGATCACTGTAAAAACTGAACGTCTGTTTTTATGGCAAAATTCTTGATAGCAGAGAATGGAATTTAACCAAAATAAGTAGCAGCCTCATACTTATATTTTTAGAGAGTTAAAGAAACTATTTTCTCACAGTAAGAAAAAAATAACAATTAACGACTTTAATTGTGAAGTAAGACTGCTAAGGAAATAGGAGATGACCAATTAGCTCATTATTTTTTTTGCTGAATGGTTTATGATAATATATTACTTCCATACATTTTCCCAACACGTAAGCAGGTTAAAATACGCACGTCAAACGCAAACGCTACATGACAATTTCTGTCTTTTAACACACGGAATGAGGAGACCATGCTGAATATGACAGAAGATCTTCCCTTCTTTTTCACTTGTCTTCTTCTTTAACGGCACGTCTAACCGTGTATAAATAGCCCAAAGGCAGGCCTGTCTAGTTCGCACCCATGTCGCTACAACTAGAAAATATAAAGTGGCCGCGCTTGGATACGAATTTCATCTTCGAGTATTGACAGTACCTCCCACGAGTAAGCAAAGCAAACGGGTAAGATGATATCAACGTATCCTCAAGCGGAAATTTTACGTTCTGTTTATTATATGGATTTTAATGACATATTTTAATCGACAATAATTCAAAAACAAATTTAAAGAGCAGCAGTTGCACTTATTGTGACGGTGTGTTAGGACATTAATTTACCAAAGGTTCCAAACCTCGATATTTTATTACAATAAAGAACGGATGAATGTTATGACAAAATTCATGGATATGGATCGAAGATTCGAAATCTGTAAAGTAATCGGTTAACAAATTGGTTTCAGTTCATATCGATAATATCGAAAGAAATCAAGATAAATATTTACCCATTGGTTCTAGGTGTCCATAACACTGTCTAGCGATAGAAAATCTTAACAATTATATCTGTTATGTCATCAAATTATAATGTGCAAAGAAATTAGAATATTGCGCAATACACTCCCCGCCGGCAATTACAGACTGTTTAAAGTTTTCGGTAAAAATCATTTCAGAATTAAACATAATAGTTCAGAGTTATTATTGCAAAAATGTTTTGAGATAGTTCATTTGTGTTCTGATGCAGGTAGGATAGTTATCAGCTTGTTAACTGGTCGTTCGATAGTTGTAAAGCCTTTCCCTTTGTATTCGGTCACTTTTTCGCCAGGCTTGGGATTTTTATATTCGACGAGGGCTCGTCTGACCTTCCCGTCTTCCCCTTTGTAAACTTTTGATATTTTCCCAAGTTTCCATTGTCCTCTTTTCGCGTTAGAATCTTGGATAAGAACAATGTCATCAATTTCAAGGTTTCTCTGGGCCGTGTGCCATTTTTGTTGGACTAATAAGCTTGGAAAGTAGTCTCGAGTCCATTTCCGCCAAAATGAGTCAGTTAGTTGTTGTATAAGTTCAAAGCGCTGTTTGATGTTGGACGGCTCTTTGAAAGGTCCACTTGGTACTCTTGATGTTGCTCTACCAAGGAGGAGGTCATTGGGACAAAGATAGGTATCATCTGTTGATGTAGGATGTCGGCCGATTGGTCGTTCATTTACAAGATTTGCCGCTTCGTAACAAATGGTTTGTAACTCGGAGAAGGTTAGAACGCTTTCACCAATAGCTAATGTGATTGCTTTTTTCACGGATTTAATAAGTGCTTCCGATACACCGTTTTGCCAGGGGGCATCTGCTGATGAGAACTTCCATTCAAATCCTTCCATTACTCCGAACTCTAATAGCTGTTTCTTATCTAAGTCGTTGATGACTTTCTTTAGCTCGGCTCTTGCTGCTACTAATTGGCTGCCATTGTCAGAATACAATTTGGAAGGGTATCCTCTGATCGATACAAATCTTCTTAGTACCATTAGGAATTTATCGGTACTGTAATCAGGAGCTATGTCGATATGGACAGCTCTGGTTCCCATGCAGTTGAACAGTACTCCATATCCCTTTCCAAATGTTCTTTTCTTGACTTCGTCTTTAATCTTGAAGGGTCCGAAATAATCAATCGCAGTGGAATTCCACGGGGGTGCGGGTTTCAGCCTCTCTATTGGGAGTTTTCCCATAATTTGTTCTTCTGGTTTTCTTTCAAGCTTTCTACAGATAATGCAGTTGTATTTGATGGATTTGGTTAGTTTCAACAACTTCGTGATCCAAAATCTTGATCTCACCTTGCTGGCCGTCGCGAGGAATCCGAGATGGCCTCTTCTGTGAATATGCTCAGCATAAAGGCGTGAGAGGCGATGTTGATATGGTAGAAGTATTACCTCGGTTTTGTTATAACTCATCTCGATCCATCTCTCACCGCGGCCACCTACGACGTATATGCCATCATCGCGCCTCCTTGGACAAAGTCGTTTGTATTTCCCTTTATCTATGTCACGTTGCATTGATTTTTGAGCTTCATGAATCCAAAATGTTTCTGCTTTCGAGATATCATCTGGTGTGAGCGGTCTTGAGGCATTTTTAAATGTCATCTTGTGTGTCTTATTATACATTGCTAGAATTCGAGCGGTTGTATGGATAAGCTTATTGTAGGTTGAGAACCTATCAATGTTTATTCGTTTTGCGAGTGAATCGTTTACAGCTTCATCTGGTTTGGTATGTGTGATTACGTTTGCATGCCGTTGTGTATAAGTACGTGTGATTGGCCATGCAGATTCAGGCAGCTTCAGGAAATCCGGTCCTTTTTGCCACAAAGTGTACATGCCAATTTCATTTGACTTCTTTCCGCGGGTCAGCCAGTCGGCGATGTTATTTTTGCTCTCTGTCCAATACCAGTTTTCGGGATCTGTGTTTTCTTGGATTTCTCCCACCCGAACGGCTGCGAATGTGTTGTAACCATAGTTCTCCTTCTGGATCATGGCATGGACAATCTGCGAGTCTACAATATAGATGATTCTTTCAAACTTGTATCTACAGTGGGATGTTATAGTTGTTTTCAATCTGCTGCTTAGTACAGCTCCGCAAAGTTCGATACGATCGATGGATATTTTCTTTACAGGTGTTAAGCGGTTTTTAGATATGATGAGATGACTATCAAATTCTCCTGTTGTCAGTTTCCATCTAGCATATGCGCATGCGCCATACGCGTTTGTCGACCCGTCAGAGAAAATGATGAGGATAGGATTTCCTACGGTATTAGGTGCTTTCATGCATCTTCTTATTTTCACTTCATTCATTCCTGGCAGATCATCGAAAAAAATCATCCAGTCTTTCGTGTGATCTGATGGTATAGGATCATCCCAGTCGAGGGTGAGGTCACTTATCCATAGTTGTCTCATGAGGATCTTAGCTTTGACAGTAACTGGTCCTGCTAGTCCGAGTGGATCGTATATGCTGTTCACTTGTGACAGGATCTTCCTTTTTGTCAAAGCGTCACAAGCGATGAGCTTGGGATTCTTCTTCTTCATTTTTCCTTGTAAATTTAGCTTGACCTTGAAGCAAAGTTCATCTTGGTTAGTATTCCATTCGACACCAAGGACCTTTTCCGTCGCTGTGTTGGGTGTAACTGGTAGGATTGATTGAACATGGCTTGCGTTATAGGAATACATCCACTCTTTAATCTGAAATCCTCCTGTGATCAGAACTTTCTCCATGTCTGAGGCAAGGTTTTTGGCGTCTTTCAGCGTAGGAACACTTTCGATAAGGTCATCCATGTAGGTGTTATTGATTATTACGTTTGCTGCCTCAGGGTATTGCTGTTTGAGTCGCTCTGCTGTCTTGCGTAATGCCAGTGTCGCTATGGTCCCAGAGGGGCGATCTCCAAAGGAAACCCTTTGTATGATGTATGTATTGGGATGTTGACTTGTATTGAAGTCACGCCATAGGAAGCGATGAGTATGGTGATCAATTTCCTGAGTTCTGACAGTATGATACATCTTCTTTACGTCTCCAATGATGGCGATTTCATTTTCTCTGAATCGTATCAGGATTCCTAGTAATTCGTTCAGTAAGTCTGGACCCTTGGCCCAATACTCATTTAGGACGTGTCCCATATAATTCGCACTACTGTTGAAGACGATTCTCACGGGGGTCGATTTTGAGTCAGGTTTCAGGACTTCGTGGTGAGAAATGTAGTGGATTGGTCCTTTATAGCTTTGTAACTCATCCTGGGAGAGTTTTCTTGCTACACCTCTAGCAATCATATCTTCTATTTGCTTTTGATAGACGTCGGCGTGAGCTTTATTTTTCATGAGTCGCCTTTCAGTTGACATGAGCATGCTGAATGCTACGCGGCTGTTGTCAGGAAGTTCGTAAGGGTCTCTGATCCATGGATACCCGGCAATCCATACCTTATTTTCTTCGTCGTATTTCAAATTCTTGTCGATTAGTGCTAATTCCTTCTCCTCTTTGATGCTGTAGTTTTTACTTCCGACTGAACATTTGCCACATTTGCAGCCTCCACAGCGCGGATTGCAATTGATCCCGAGATTCTCGATGTTATAGAAATCTTCGATTCTTACTGCTCGTACATGATGAGCTCTGATGTTTCTAAGAGGTTGCTCTTCATTCATATTCTTGATTGAAGAATGTGTCCCGCCAAGGCATCTACCGAAACGGTTCTTTAGGAGTAGGAGGTGGTTGACGTTCTTCTCCTTCTGAGGATGATAGTTGGCGTATTCATAGCCTATTAAAACATCGACGGTACCAGTGGGTCGAACAAGATCTTCTTTTGGTATGTTATTGAAGTGTTTTGCAATCCCGTCTATCTTAACGTTTTGGATGTCTGAAGTGATTTTGTCTATCCCGTACACGTCAAAGTAAATCCGATTGCCTTGTAGGTCAAATAGAGGAAGTTTGTACTTGTATGAAATCAGGGCTTCATTCTCTCCTCCAACCTTAACCAGAGATAGCTGAACTTTGGTTCCTCTCAGTTTCTCTGCCTCTGCTTTTGCATTTGTAATAAAGGAAAGGGATGCTCCATTATCCCACAAGACATTAACCCAACCTTTTGGACTTCGTATTTTCTGTATCTGAAGTAAACAGGTGTCAACGTCAGTGCTGTCGCATACACTTGCCGTGCCAGAAAGTGAAGGTGGCGTTTCTTCTTGTTTGGGCGAGGGCTCTTCTTTCTTCTCTTGATGCAGTGTACTGTGATGTGTTCTTTTGCAATTATTGACATTGCAGATTCGTTTGCTTCGACATTGTTGCGAGCGATGTCCACGTCTCAAACACGACCAGCAAGCACCCTTCTCCTTGACAATCTTCTCCTTTTCCTCAATCGGTTTGGAGAGGTATACTCGGCACTCGCTTGTCCAGTGGTTACCATTTTCGTGAATTAGGCATTGCCTGTTTTGTTTGGTATTTCGTTGTTGTTCAACTGGATTGTCATCTTTCTTGTCAGTATGATTCACGGAACCCTTAATTTTTTCACTGCTCAGGCGTAACTCTGCGTTCTGGTATTCAAGAGCTCTCTTCAGGTTCAGTAGAAATCTCAATAGACTTGGAAACTTATCAGTTTTATCAATGGTGCTCGTGTCGTTGCTGACTAATCTCGCCCATTCTTTCATTACGTCAGGGGGTAATCGTTTCTCAATGATGCTGATCGAGCTAGTTGTAGTTATCTCTTTCTCCAATTTTAGGTTGCATAGATCGCGATAGCCTTCTTCAATTACATTGACGAATTGAATGAACTTTTTGTGCTCACCTTCCTTAATACATTTAACATTCTGAATGGAATTGATGATGGCATCAGCGACTTTTGCAGGATCGCCGTATTTGGAGTCTAGTCGCTCCCACATTGCTTGGATGTCGTCGTCTACGCTTTTTACATGAGCAAGGGGTTCCATTCCTAAGCAGGATCTTAGCGTATAAGGTGCGGTATTAATATTCAAATTGGGCATAACTTGTTTTTCGAAGTCTCGTTTGAATTGGGGGTAATCTCTTAACTCGCCATCAAATCTCGGCATTTTGATCTTCTCTAGGTGAATATTGCTAGGTTTCATGGCATCATTGGTAAGCTTAAGGGTTGCTCCGTCATTGGATTTGATGAAGGTTTTGCTTTCATTTTCATCGACGCGGGTTTCCATTAATTCTGAAATTCCACTGTAGCGTTGTTGAACGTCAAAAATCCACCCCAATTCTCGTTCTGCGGAGTCTTTATCAATGAGCTCGATTAACTTTTCGTGTTTTTGTTTACAGTCGACAAAAGCCTCTTCAAGCTGACTTTGCAAGTTTTTCATGTGCGTCGTTGTAACCTTTTCGTTTTCCATCGTATGGGAAGCATTACCATATAAGGCATCAAAGACTGCGCGTGCAGTGTTCCTTTTGTTGAGGATGCATTCCTTTTCTTTGCTTGCGGATTCATCGCGTTCTTTTTCTGCGCGCGCTCTTGTTTCATTTTCTATGTATTCAAATTTTAAATTTCTCGCGTCCGTGTAGAGGTTTTGTAGCTCTTCGAGCCAATTTTCTGCTGTGTTCATCTCGTCATCCTTCAGGAGCTCTATATAGGCGTTGTGTTTACCTTCTAATTCCTTCCATGCTTTGACGAGCTCAGCATAATCGTCTTCAATCACATCTGCTATTCTTCTGTCGCGGACAGATCTCAGCAGCTCATTCCTTTTCCTTGTGAAGATTGTTCTGGCATTCTTCCGGTCTGTTTTCGCTTTTTCTGGATCCATTATCTTCGTGTTCACGTCCCAATGGATTTCGAATGTGACGGTGTGTTAGGACATTAATTTACCAAAGGTTCCAAACCTCGATATTTTATTACAATAAAGAACGGATGAATGTTATGACAAAATTCATGGATATGGATCGAAGATTCGAAATCTGTAAAGTAATCGGTTAACAAATTGGTTTCAGTTCATATCGATAATATCGAAAGAAATCAAGATAAATATTTACCCATTGGTTCTAGGTGTCCATAACACTGTCTAGCGATAGAAAATCTTAACAATTATATCTGTTATGTCATCAAATTATAATGTGCAAAGAAATTAGAATATTGCGCAATACACTTATCACCTACAAGATTTACTCAGCCGCAGTAAAGCTTTTTTAACGTACGACATAGAATGAAACAGGGTCTTTTTTACAAAATTTAATAATAACAATAATAATAATTCTTAAAGAGAGTCGTACTTTTCTTAGTAACGCCTGCAAATCGCAAAAATAAAAAATTAAATAAAAACAAGATTTAAAAAAAAACACTTCACAAAAGGTGAACCGCCATTTTCGTAAACTCGGTTGGTATTTAACAAATCAACAGTTGTATTTGTCCACTGTTGATTTGTTTTTATCCTAATTTCGACGTCAAATAAGACGATTCTTTTAATGCGTGCCCATTACACGTTGACGCCAGCAGCGTTATCACGGCACTCTTGTCGACGGCGAAAATTTCGACATTACTGCCAATTGTAGTAAAAAACGACATCGTTGTGTTGAAAAATATATGGTACATTCACTCTGCGTGCTGAAGATTTCAGCTTTACTGTTATTCATCAGCTATATGATATTAGCAAAATTTCTCCTAGCTGGCGCCACTGTTTGCATACCCATGAGTAGTACTGAGTAGCTTAAATTACAAGCGTCCTGTTGGGACGAGTAATGTTACAAGCTCACGATCGTCAATTTGCCATGTTTGATTTAGAATTAGGGTGTAGACGGTGGGGGAAGGGACGGGTAGCCAAGAACAATGCAAGTCACACTTAATGACATGCACCAATGATAGAGCGCCAAAATGTATTGATAGCTGCTAATCAACGGGTTATGAGTAATGACTCAATCGCCAATCAAGTATGAGTCAGTCCACTTGACATGAGTAACTGTATGGCGGAAGGTCATCATCAAGGTCACTGAAGGTCATTGAGACAAACATCCCCGAATTTTGCCTCCAGTAAAAACTTAAGAAGCTCCTGATTGTTTGTCAAATTCTCCTCGTCAGTGCCGCAGGAAATGTAAAGAGAACAGTAAGGAGAATATGAACACTAATCTTAGGGTGTGAAGGGTTGTTAATTTGGGTTCCGCTTTGAGTGGCAAAAGATGCTTAGGTTTACATTTGATAGATGCTTTAGATTCTAGAATTTTCATCGACAGGTGTGAGGCCATGCGAGGGAAAAATTGCTCTTTCGGACGCAGTAATGATAGAAAGTAAGATAATCATGCTGCGGAGAAAAATAAAACAACAGCTCTTTTTCATAAACAATAGGCCACCTGTATATTCAAACAGAGTTAAACAATTGTTCTTCGGCAAAACAAACTCTTAAGCATATTTATATCAACTTACCATTTTATTTCAGCGTTGGTTTATTGTGAATTGGCAATGACTTCCTTAAACCACAGTCTAAAAGGCTTTTTTCAAAGTACGTAATGATACTTCATATGATTTATCTTTTTTTTTTTTTTGGACCAAATAACACAGGGTAAAGTCGGCATCCAGAAAGAATATCTGAGTAAAAATGTTCTTATCATTCGATTATCTTCATGGTTTTAATTTTTTCACTGATGACGATAGTTTTGGGCTCCAATCTAATGTTTTCTCCCAATTAAATTTTTTGCCAACCAGTAAGAAATATAAGCCTGTAGCAAAAAAAAAAAAAAGGATTCATCTCTGTCTCTTCGGGAAAAGGGATTTTCATCTAACGCCGTCGTGGAACTAAATCACTGCGTGGAAGAGGACATGAGTGAGAGAGACGGGATAGACTTATTAGACACGACATCTGCAGACACAAAAAAACTGAGACAATTGCAAACGAATTCATTTGATATCCTGTGATGTTGTCAAATTGAGCTTGTGTATAAAATATCTTTTTCGTTTTCACGTCAATACGTCATATCCACGATACTTTTTTTCCCCAATGATTCTGCCAATTTTTGTTAGAAATGAAAATAACGAAAAAATTGATATTTATGATAAATATATCCATATTTATCAATATGGCCTCTTGGTATGTTTTGATATGTGTAAATATATATATATATATATATATATATATATATATATATATATATATGTATATGTACATAAGTTAAAGAATTAAAGAGCACGCATCGATTCTTTCTCAGAGTCACAGAGAATCGATGCGTCCTCTTGAATTCTTTAACTTATGTATATATACATATATATGCATTGAGCACTTTATGCCAAGGTAGATTCTACCCCCACATTCATTTACATATGTATATATATGAATAACACAATATTTGTCAATATAAGTAAAATAAATACAACTGAATGATTCGCTAAACTGATAGAAAACTTAGGGAAAACTTTTTTGCGACGGGAAGTCGAGAGGACCGCTCACAGCCAGGGCGACAATTAAAACCTGCTAGACGCTGGCGCCGATTATACGCCAGGCTCATCGCTTTCGGCACAGCATTCAATGCGCGGTGAGTCATTAGCCATTCAATAGTGGGCCATCCAATTTAACGTAAGTCATTTCATTTGGAGAGTAGCTTGCAGTGCAGGCGTCTTATTAGTGAGAGCTAACGTTATAAGCTCGCGATCGTTTATCCGACCATCCATGTTTGATTTGCAGTTAGAGTGGACCGTAGGGGGGTGGGGGGGGGCAGGGCGAAATCTTCACTCCCCCACTCCCATCCCTCTCTTTATTTGTTTCTCTCCCCAGCCTTCCGCTGCCGTTAAAATTAAGATGGCGGCCACAATTTGCGTCATGAAATTACTGAGCACTCGCTCGCCAAAATTACGTCTGCTCTGCAGGCTATTTGCAGAGCCATTCATTAGTGAGCCATTCGATTTGGTGAGCCATTCAATATTGAGACATTCACATTTGCTATTATTAATTTTGAACCAATCCACTCGCCATAAACTTCTTGGCTGTCGCTAATCAGCAGGTACTTCCTTGACTGTTCACCAGTCTTCTCATGTTCCGACGCCTGAAACTATTGACATGTTTGCGTTGTTTTTAAAGGTATGAGGCAGCATGAAACCGCGTGGGTGTTTTCGACTGTTTGTGCTCTGTTTCCTCACCAGGGTAACCTTGTCACAAGTAGGAATCGATCGAAATGATTTAGGAGACCTGTACAAAGCTTTAACGAATGCTTTGTCCTTCTGCAACAATGAATACAACAATTTGGATTCGAACGCCTTACTTGGGCTCCGTGTGGCACAAGGTAGAGATCATATAATTTATGATACTGGTTTTGATTAATTTCGTGTTGAAATTATTGCAAGGAATGAAAATTTTCTCTATTTTTGACCCATAATTTCCTGTCTGTAACTTTCTGACGGATTCGCTTCTAATAGCATTATTTGTTCATAGTTAATAGAATTTAACCCTAAGAGGGGAGGTAATTCCTGTCGATAGGCTAATTAGGATGTGCCACTGGATGGGGTTACATTTCCATGTCTGGATTGACTATAATGGGCGTGCATTTTCAATAATAGGAGTTGCCATAATTGGGTAATTTGAAATTATAGACTGAATTGATAAGGTAAATTGGCTATCGTAAAGAGTTTAAAAGCTGATGTAGAGCGTTAGCCCTTCGTTAGAGCCCAAAGGGCTCAGCTTTTAAACTCTTTATGGAGGCTAGTTTACAGCAACAACCCAGTGGATATTAATAAATTATCCTGTTATACTCTCCCACCACAGTTTCAGCTCCACAGTTTCTTTTTGACCCCCTTTACCACAATCGGGCTGCACTAGTTAACCCTTTACACCCTAAGATCAGTATGTATGTTCTCTATACTGTTTTGTATGAATTTCCTAAGGTGCTGACAAGGTGATTTTACTTAACATCAAGGGCTTGTTGATCATTTCCATTATTCTTGTGATCTTAATGATTGATTCAGTGATGATACTGTGAGGAGAAATTAGATGCTAGTCACATACATAAACATACGTAATACATAAACAGGATTAGGGTAAGGCTTATGATTAGCCACAAAATTAACCACAATGGAGTAGGGGTTGTGAGAGGCCAATGGCACATAGCCAGCAAAAATTGACTCAAGTTAACTCTCCCTCCCCTCCTTGGTGAGAATGAAGGTATATCTTTCACCCTTGCTATGTTTTATCTTTGAAATCCTGCAAAATTTGCTTTTTGAACTCCATCTGAAGATCTGTTCTTTACTGCTGTTACTTTTGCTAGATAGCTTTGTTAAAAGTGTGAACTAGGTTAGTCACTAAATAACCTCGATTGGCCAATCGAATTAAATTTAATCAGCTTGACTCTAATTCCCACTGAAATAAAATTACACAGTGCTTTACAGATTTATCTCTGTGATGTGCAAATTATGATTGTTCTAGCATAAAACATCTGTTTTTTCAAGTTATTGTAGTTGTTGTTGTTTTTTGTAACTAAATTAATCTTGAGTTTGTAATTAAGCCTAGTGAAGAGCTTGTCTGATGGCTGAGGTACCTTCACCAGTATTTTAACCCTTAAACTTCCATTAGAACTGATTGTCAAAGGAAATTCTCCTATCTAGCTACCACATGTTTCCTTGTAAATAAGTTGCAAGAATTTTGTATTTGATAAATATGATGACTTCTGTATAAGTTTGAGTATTCTCGTCACCTGTTTGCTGGATTATGTATGGATAATATATGGAGAAGATACATGTCTATCACCTCTGGGTTTTAAAGGTAATTAGTCCACCAAAGGACACCAAGAGGACTTTAGGTCAGCCATTTCCAGCCACGAGCAAATGTTTTGAATAGTTTTCAATCACTTGACTTTAGAGTTTGGAACCCTCTTATGTGGGAACAAGTGTCATCAGAACTAGTGTCCCTGGACTCCTGAACAGGCCTGAATTGTTTATGGCCTTATTTCCTCTCCTGCTTTAACCCTTTAACTCCAAGTCAGAATTCCTCCTTACAATATCAATGCAATATTAACCAGATAAGTGATTATGGTCAGGAAAAGAAAAATATCAATTTGGGGATAATTAGTTGATCCAATACCAAATTCTCTGAACTAACATAAGAATTATATGGTTGACAGTAATGAGAATTAAAGATTTGATCTGGGAGTTAAAGGGTTAATAGTGTTCATTACTGTAAAGATCACTCTCATATTCTTTTTCTAATCCACAGTTCAAACATATGATCTTTATGTATGCACAGCCATCTATTCATTACTTTGCGGGTTTATTACAAATTAACAAAATGACCAACTTCCAGTTGGCTTATTGGCTCAGTTGGCAGAGCATTGCATTATTATTGTAAGGGTAATGGGCTCAAATCCCATACAGGCTTTAATTTATTCAAAGCTTTGTTTTCACTACTGCCCCAGTAGTGTCTATATTTTCAATTAAAATTGTCTTGCTTATCATTGAATCTTAAAAAGTGTCTTATCTCCCATACAGGCTATAGCAAGTACTGATTCCCGTCAATGACAAAGTTATCCATTTTTCCTGGGTAGTTAATTTTAAATTTAAGATTCCTTTTACTGTATTGATACATTTTCAGTCTGATTATGGGCAACTTCACTGTTTACTCTCAGTACTTGTTTTTTATTTTTTTTTTCCTTTTGTGATGTTAACAAATGTTTTCCAAAATATGTTTTGCCTGACTTTTATCTTTCATTTTTCACAACCAAGGTTACATCCACAGAATTTTAGCAGATACTGAAAATGGTGAAATTAAACTCAACCAAGATGTTTATAGCAGCATGATAAACCTGCTAAACAGGATGACTGAAGTTGTAGAACGCATCCTTCCTTTTCTCTGGAAACAGGATCCTTTGTTTTATCCAATGCTGAATTCTTCATGGACTTACTTCAAACCTTACAAATTTCTGGAACCACAGGATTTTGTTGAGAGACAAAAGATCAAATCTGGTGATGAAGAAAAATATTCCAACTGTGTCGGGGAAATTGTAGGGAGTAAGGAGAGCTCTATGGAGCCCTGCACCATATCTGATGATTGTTGGGGAATTATGAAGTCAAAGGGCGCTCCTAATAAAGTGCTCTACTATCAAGCTTTGTTCTTCCTCTTAGGGGAAGCTTCAGGTACATACATAATTTATGTTTTCTTTCATAGCACCCTCTGAACGTAACCCTTTACACCCTAGTATCAGTATGGGTATTCTCCATATTGTTTTGTATACATTTCCTAAGGTACTGACGAGAAGAATTAGTGTAATTAATGATCAAGAGCTTCTTTAGTTAGAGATCATTTCCTTATTCTTGTGACCTTCATGTTAGATTCAAGGGTGATATCAAACAGAGAAAGTAGATGCTTGTCATTTGTAGGCTGTAAAATGGTTTAATCCCTGGAATGCTCAGTAATTATTACTTTTTCTTTTAAAAAATATCACTACTTAATATGTTGTTATCATGGTCACTTCCATAGAATCAAACAATTTTTTTCATAAGAAATGAACAATGATTTCTAGAATGTCCAATTACATCACCACATGTATATGACTTGTCAGTGTGTGTATACAACCTGCTTTTGTGATTGAATACATTGACTGTGTTTCTGAGCTGCTTAGCTGTATCTCAAAAAGGAATGTTAACGCTGGCAATTTAAGTTCTAACAATTGTTATCATCATTATATCATTAATAGTATTCCTATGATGTTTTTTGTTGTTGTTGTTGATATGTTTATTTATTGTACCTCAGTTAGCACATGCTTTCTGATTGGTCAATTTAACAGGCTGTATTTCACAGTCTGCTAAATTATAAAGTTTATTTGAATCAAAGTCTTCCACCTCTACACCTTGTGTTTGAACCCGAGGTATGATAGATATCTTACTAACCTTATTTTCTTAGTCACTCTGTAAGTTACCAAACCTTATTTTTCCAAATTTATGGTATTTTGGGCAGAAATCTAAGCAGATAAAACTTGGTCCATAAGTTATAGTGCAGACCTTGAACTCAGTTCAGTTAGAGTTATTTAATATTTTCTTTCTATTTCTTTCCCTTGGTGGCAAACAAGGCTGTCATCACAAGCTGTTATCAAGAATAAAATCCTCTGGTGATAACCTAGAGACCCACCTGCAGCACATCTGCACCTTGGCTTATTTCACTAATTCACGGACTCTGTTTTATGGTGAAGATGGTGATTCAGTGGATCTCATGTTAACATTGAAGTTGAGCTTTAGTTGTGGATTGTTGGGTTACTATGAACTTCTCACAGGGGAGGGATTAGCAAATGTTATAGGCTGGCAGCTGAATAGTGGATGTTTTGGAGATAACAGCATAATAGATGAAGAAAAAACGAGGTGTGTAAGTTACAATAAATCTGCCTCAAGCTTTCCTTAGACTCAATTAAAAAACACGTATACCTTACTCCTCTTAAAGAAGAAGTTATTCTTTCCAAACTACATTTATTTACACCTTTGCATAGCTTTATAATTACATTTAGTGGTTTGATTAATGCATTAACCCTTTAACTCCCAAGATCTGATTGTCAATTCTCCCCTCTATCTGCTAAACATTTCCTTGTAAACAAGTTACAAGAGTTTGGTGTCAGATCAAGATAACAACGTAAATCTGATAAGTTTGAATATTCTCATGACCTTTTTGCTGGATAATGTTTAGATACCAAAGGGAGAAATTACTTGTTAATCACTTCTGGGTTAACATGCATGTTCTCCATACCACTCTCTATACATTTCATAAGGTGCTGACAAGGAGAATTTGGTTATTTATCAAGAGCTTCATTAGTTAGAGATCATTTTCTTTATTCTTGTGGCCTTAATGTGTGATAAACAGGTGATGTGAGGAGAAATGAGATGTTCTGTTCTCTTAGAGGTCAAACGGTCAAAACAGGGGCATGCAGAGATCATTTGACCAGAGAAGTCCTTGACAACATTGTTTATATTGTTTTCACCATCAGTGAGACAAACACAGTAAAAGGAAGGCGAGAATTGAGGTCCTCCTACCTCGGAAGTGAGTATCAACTGTCTGCTCAGCTGCTTGCCTGACTGACTGATCAAATGACAAACTGACAGATTGACTGATGATGGACACAGAGACAGATAGGTAGTTTGGCAGTTAATGAACAGTTGGAAGCACTTATGAGCAGGCCCTGGTGAAAGGGAAGGGAGAAAGTTGTCCTTAGCTAGAGTTAGCCACTTTCAATAATTATTTTTTTAAGCAGTCACCAGAAGAGCAAGCTTTAAGTTGGTGCCTATGCCTACTAACAGCTGTTGTTAGTTTGACTTAACAGTAATTCCACTCACTGAAATACAATACTATGAATTTACTGTGACAGCCAGCAGTGTGAGGTCGACCGACTAAGATTCAGAAGCTCATGGAATTTCCACTCAAGTGTCCATTAATATGTCGATTTTACACCTTTTTTTGGACCCTTTAAAGTGTTTGCTTCCTAACAGAGAAATGTTTACTTATGAGAATGTGCATGGAATAGTGAGGAGAGAGCAGAGAGATTTCACTGCATTATAATGCTGCAAGACAGGACTGGGGGACATTGTACAGTTCTGAAGAGGGAGGGGTGGGAAAGTTTTGTTGGAGGTTTGGTTATCAACCACAAAAATACAATCATTATAAAACTTGTGAAAAAGAAACCTAGTCCTTTTATTTGATTTGTTTCAATTTGACCTGATAACTTTCAGAGAAAATCATGATAGGCTGTTTGTTTGTTTGTTTGTTTTTTGCAGAAGGTTGCTTTAGTGACGTCACTGGAGTGGGCATAGGACTTCTATCTCTATACCTGAGATGGGTCCTGGATCCTCCTCCTCAGGTCCAGCCAGTAGATCTCGTAGAGAGTGCCAAAGAAGATGCCCAAACCATATCAGTCTACATGTACATTCTTCTCTTGGTCACTGCAGCTTTTCTCTTTGCCATCAGAGGAAGAATTTTGGAAATGGTTTCTTTCTTTAGAGGAACAAATAGCTACACTGTAGAGAGGTTACCAAGTTAGAAAAATAAAAATTAGGGATGGTTACTATTTTTTAGTCAAAGGTATGAAAAACACTGTAGGTCACTCAAAGTGATAATATTTTATCATTTAAAATGTAGAATGTTTAACAGAAAAGGAGATACTATCCATACACATGTGTGGATCTGACTTTTGCGAGCCTTTAGATTAAGGCGTTAAACCCTCTAGGAGTGATTAGCATCTAATTTCTCCCCACAATGTCACCCCTGAGTGACACATCAAGGTCAAAGGTCAATGTTATCCCTGAGTGACACATTAAGGTCAAAGGAATGAGAGAAATGATCACCAACTAAAGAAGCTTTGGGTTGTTAAACAAACTCTCCTTGTTAGCATCTTAAGAAATGTATAGAGAATGGTATCGAGAATTTGGATACTGATGTTTGGGTGTAAAGGGTTGAGAGGAGTTAACAAGGCAGTACCATTTTTAGGTAGCTGCAGGCTCACTGCATAGTGACTGGTGTTGTAGCATGGTTATGTAATTACATGTACTGGTTGACATTAGCAGCATCATTTCAATTTTATTTAATCGTTTAGTAATGCATTAAATTGAGCTATTTATGGAAAGTGACTCTCTAGCTTAGAAGAGCTGTTGTATTACAGTCAAAAATAGAACCAAGGCATCGTGTTTACCCTTCCATTCATAAGAGTGCTGAAAAGTAGCTTCTCCTTACAACATCACTGTACCGTGAAGTAGAGAGGGCAATTAGAAATGGATGGAAATTAATACCTCTTTGACTCCTAAGAGTGACTAGCATGTAATTTTTCCTTACAATATCACCCCTTAATCACACATCACGGTCCCAAGAGTAAGGGAAATGATCACCAACTTAACAACCACTTGCTCGTCAAACAAATTTCCCTTGTTACCCCTTAGGTAATGTATAGAGAACAGAAAGGAGAATCTGCATACTAATGTTAGGGTGTAAAGGCCGGGTTATAGGGGCTCTTGTTCCACTAAACACAAAGCTCTCAGCGTCTGAATATAAGAATTGTATTGCAGAACAGACCTTTCCTGCCTATCATTTAATCAATGTAGCGTAACAATTAATTTCTGCTACTGTCAAAAACAGTTCAATTTATAAAGCTCAAACTAACAGCTATAATTTATTTAAACTCTGGTGTTAATATTACCGGCCTCCTTTGCGCAAATTTATCGTAAATGTCATGATAACACTAAACTCGATTTACTCAATCATTTAACTTAGAAATAAAGCTTTTATCGCGTCGATATATTAGCCACTGCCATCATTGCGTTTGACTTCAGATTTTTTCAGTTCCTTTTGTTTTCCTTAAAGCTGTCCGCTTGGATCGTAACTTAAGTAGTTAAAATCACTCCTCCCAGAACAGATGCTTACATTCCAGTATTTTTAGTTGATTTTTCTCTGAGGACCGAAAGAGGGTGGCGATGATGCCTCTCCAGTCTAGGAAGTACATGTTGTCTATCAACATCATGATGATGGCGATTAAGAGCACGCTCGTACTCCGCTAGGTTCCAACGTTCCTCTGGCTAGGAAGGAAAGAAATACTAAGTTATTTCATTAACTGTACATGAAAAAAACGATGCATCTTCTCTAGTGTTGATAAAAGAAATCTCGTTTATTGGTTACCACTGGCGTCCTCCCCCAATCGCTCCCTCGCCCCGAATTATTAAGGCCAAATCATGGCTTGCACCTAGCGAGGACATATTACAGAGATGTGAGATCTGTTTGTTATCATATCCCTAACGACGGAAAAGTCAATATTACCCCTTGGCTTCTCTGTCAATTTGCGGGTTGGCGAGCCTTTATAAGGAAATATTAAAAGCTCAAAGACTCCCTCCGCCTCCCCCCCCCCCCTCGAACTTAATCGCAGATCAAAGGCAAGATGAGCTGACTTTCAAATAGTCACCGCATTCTACGCTTACGCCGGCGTACATTTCATTTTTGTCCGGCGTAGTGTGTCAATTGTTTTCAGTGTCTCGACTACAGAATTGTCATTTTAAGTCGCGCACCTGCTCAGATATCGTATTGGGCGTCATATTAATATTACTTGTTATTAGTATTGTCATTTAGAAAGTCGTGACAAAATGAAAACAAGACAACACGCCCTGTTTCGCCTCAGATCATTTTGGGTGAATGCGACTTAGCACTTATACAGATCGGAGCTGAGTATCAAGCAAATTGCTGTTTTTTCACCGGTTGCTCGATAACTATGTGTAGTTTTAGCGAATTCTTCCCTAGTTACGAGAACAATGCTGAAGGGCAGCGAAATGGATGAAGTAAGATGATATCCCGCAGTCTTTGCCCACGTTATAATGGAGAGGCATAAAGATTGAAAATTTGAAGATTGATAACAAATTGAATTAATAATGATAATAATCGTACTTATAATGATGATGATAACGTTGGTAAAAAGAAGAAAAAATAAAACGGAGTTACACCTCAATCTTGTTCAAATTAAGAAGAACATAAGCTACTAGGTAGCTGATTATCTGCGTCCTTCAATTTGAAAGGGAGAAGTGAAAACCTTAAGTCTTTATCAGCAGTGGATTAATGTTGAATTACGATCAAGTGTTGAAAATAAACTTAACTTCGGGGAAAAACTGATCTGACCTTAGTACTTATTCAGCCTGTACAACAGACCTGCAAACGAGAGGGATGGGTTTAAGGCAAGCTAGTCGAGCGGGAAATTTGGGAGGTGCTGGGACTTAAGTCCTTAAGACGATCAAGATGTGAAGATAAGAGGAGGGACTGAGGAGACTTATGTGCGCTTCTCCATATTAAATGATGTTGTCAGTATCTAAAAACGAATATTTCTTGGAGACTTTCGCAGAACAGTCAACATAACTGACAACGCACGTTTTGAATCCTTGTTCGCTGGACCATTTTTTCACTTCTTTGATGAATTCTTACAGGTTTAATGGAGTAAATAAATGGAGTGTCTGAGGAAAACCGAAGCGCACAATGGGCGTCTAACTTCTCTATATTTAATATCGTACCGTTATAAAAGACCTTCGGCCTTCTGGTCGCTTTCCTCCGTTTCCAAACCATCCCATGATTCCATGTGAGTGATCCGTGAGAAATGCAACTGTTAAGAACGCAAAAATTACAAACGCATTCATTTTTCTTGAGCTTGAAAGTGCCATGTCGTTTAAAGTTCTCAACCGTCTGCTTCCTTCTTCAACTGCCTTAAAGGACGTGATCAGCTCTTCTTATGAATTAAGGGGTATCGCCTTAATAAATGTTTTCTCAAGGATTCCCGTCGGGAGCTGAATTGAAATCGATAGCGCGTTTTCAAAGGTTGGTGGGTTGGTTAAGAACAGCCAACGCTTGTTATTCGCCAAAATATCCCGTAACTAAGGAAATTTCTACCCCGACATTTTGTCAATGGTTGTTTGTGACGCCCAGAATTATACACTTGTTTTCCTGTGCCCTGCTTAGCAGGACACGATCTAACAAATAAGCAAATAAGCTGAATAACGCATAGTGGTGCTATGTAGGGAATGATTTGAATAGAAAGAGAGGAAAAAGCATTGTTCTATACTATACCATTTGTCACTGAAGTGAGACTGAAGCATAATTAAAGATTCAAAGACGCACGCTGTATTCTGCGAGGAGGTTGCAAATCATGCAGGTTCTTGGATCGAACTTTATGATTGTTTGAAAGAAAACATGAACGCGAATACGTGAGGTCTGGGAGGGAAGAAAATGAGTGGAAATTAACAAATATTCTGCTTGGCTTCTCTCTTTTTTACTGAAATCGACCACATGGAATTCTGCCTGGAGACAGGAGAAAAAAAGGAATGTGTGTGAAACCAACATAATCTCCATCATCATAAAATTATATAATTGTGATTTCTGCTGATTGGCATAGAAAACAACAGTCACATGGAGAGGCTACATTTAGGCGAATGCAGCCTAAACTAAAAAAAAAAAAAAACAAAAAAAAAAACATTGTTGATATTTTTAGCCTTTATCTGTTTATATTTTCTTTCAGTACAGTGTAAGAAAGCATTTACTGTCCGAAAGGAAGCTTAATTAATCTATACTACGCAAACGAGTGGGAATAAGATTGTTAAGATTTAATTCACTTTATAAACAGCCTTCCCTAGGCGCTGAGATCCACCCATATCCATGGAGAGAATATGTGGTACACGGAACTGGTCTTCAAGAGGAAGGATATGTTGCCGTGAAAAGCTAGAGTCAAACAGTTGAATAAAATAAATAAATAAATAAATAATGCTTGCAGACAAACAGACATTGACAGTATACGTGGAGAGAAAGGAAAAAACAGAAAAGCTTCTTTTTCTTTTCAATATTTACTGTTTTTATGTCTGTTCGTCTGTTTACGGAGTTTCTCGCGTGATGTGTGCGTCAAGCACGTGTCCAGACTTACCCCTAGTCAAGATCCGAAACTGCTCTTATACTTGTAAGCAACCTACAATTCTAATGAATTTGAATGATCAAACTTTCCTCTCTCTTATCTCCTCGTCGATTCACAGCACCTCAGATTTTGGCCAAGAAAAACCTTTATTAGGTGTCAATCCATCATTTTTCAAAGCAATTGTGTTTTTTTGTCCACGCAATTGATAAATTATTGAAAGATATGTTCGCAGACAAAGTAAAGCAAATGAGCCAATTTTTTGTCTTGTGAACGCCTTACAACAATCTTAAAGAAGGTCACAACAAGTTTGGATGAATTACTTTTCGCTAGCGCTTTCAAAAGAACCTTCGCTGTTTGGTGAGAGCTTTTTGTTGTTTGCCCAGTGCATGCGGTCATAGGTGAAAGGTACGTACTAATAAAAAAAAAAATTTGACTTCAATGATGAACTTACAAATGAAACCAGGAATCTGAGCATAGAATCACTGTAAAACCTAATTGAATTACCCCTTACGTCGCGATTTCTAGGTGCGGCAGATGTTTGCGTGTCCTCTGTTATTTGAGATGTCATGCAATGAACCTTGCATTCTTTTTGATCAGAAATTAAAATAGAAAGGTGGGATTTTGTAATAGGTAAAAATAGTTTTCCCTTTCACGTGGATACGTGCCTAAATGCGTTTGAGAAAGTAATGTTCCAGTTGATTTGAAACTAGTTTACTCATAGGCGCTCTGTCAGTACTTACTTAAGTCAAAATGAATTTACTTAATCTATCTTTAATGGCAAAGTTTTTTCTGCCGCGTTGATTTTTCGTCGTTCGTTCGTTGTTAGGTAGAGCTAAGTCAGTTTAAGAAAGTCGAAATTGCATATTTCCTCTGACCCTGTCTCGTCCCCTCTCGCTCGCCTTTAATCGTATTATCTCCTTCAAGATTTCGAATGAACTTGGTAGAAGAAAAAAAATTAAATGCCTCTAGTCTTTGCAAGAGTCATCTGGGCTCGTAGGGCAACATCTTGCCACCCAGAGCACTGGTTAAAAATGAGAACGATAACCCCCTCATAACAACAGCAACGAGAATGATAATAATAATGGTGATAATATTGATTTTAAAACAAGAAAAAAAACCGCTTTCTTCGCTTGAACGTAGATTATTGTGAAAGACCGGAACCCTCGCATCCTTTTCATCTCATTCTGATGTATTCGCAATTCCTACGTAATCGGATACTGTTGACGTATTTTTTTTATCGGTCACGCCTAATGTCACGCTAAATTGTTACAGAAGTGGCGTCCATCTGTTAAAACTCTGAAGATACCGTGAAGGTTTTGCGAACTCATCTTTTCAGACGAATAATTTTGAAAGAACATGTCGGAGTCAGCTGCGTTTCTTTTTCTTTTATTGAGTACAGGTGAGGCTCCAAATCTGTCAAATTTAAAATGATTTCACAGCGGTATCGTGAATGATTGAGTAAGCCTCCACAAACTAGTGGTTCATGATTAGCAATCCAAAATGCTTCAGTGGTTTTTAATTAACCCATTTCCTTGGTCGGAATGCAGTAGGCTGTCTTCCCTTTAGTTTGAATTACTGAAAGATAAACTATGAAACGGAAGGGGTAGTTTTTGGTTACGATTTGTTACCAAGGGAAAGAAAATGCTCCAGAGGATGGGCCGAGAAGTTTATTTTTCAAATTGTATTCAATACACCACTTGACTGAACAGAACGAACAAAGGGGCGCTGAATAAGCTATTGAATTTAATCTCCATCAAGACAATATATATCCCTCGTAGCGAGCTTACAGTTCCGTTCGAATTTAGTTCGACTAGTTGACATTCTCTGCTCGAATATTCAACTCACGTAAGTAGATATTCAAATTAATTAACTATATGACACTTCGCTGAAACCGTGTTTACAAAAGCGAAAGAATCGCGAGGTAACCATTGAAGGACCTCCATTTGTTCATTTGAAACGAGGATTACTTTTGATTGAGTGGTTAACTGGGAAGGCAGTCTATTAAAGGTCAAATTAGGTAGCTGGAGGAAACAAAATGGATTGGTCGCTCTTGAAATGAACACGGAAAAATTTAGCAGACGCGCGTCAGTCACATGATGCTGTCATTATGGTCTAGCTAGCGCTGTTTATTATGTTTTGATTTTCTTTTTCCTTTTACTTGTACGAAGCGACAGATATGATTGGTATTCCTGTAAGAAACCATACAAGTGACCATCGTTAACTGCTCTAAAAAGAGAAAGTGTGATATCGATTCTTTGTTCACACCGAAGGGTGAGCAATTTGATGAATGTAATTGATGAATTTTATTGGAGCATATTACAACAACCCAGCACGTGAGTAGAAGTAAACTTTGAAAAAATTCAGTCACCAGAAAGTTAGAAAATATCAAGAGTACAGCAATCCCTGTCAGCACCGCGAATTCGTCTTTGCGGTCAGTAGTCTTACTGTAGGCGCGGAAGCTCATTACCGGCACCGGATCTTTTCCCTTTTCTGAAATGACTAAGCATATTTCTGCTCATTCTGGAAACTTTGCAGCGTCTTAGAAAATTCCCCGGGTTGTTCTGGTTGTTCACCCTCTCCTGAATGGAGAGAGAGGCACTTACTGTAAGGGTTAAGTGCTTTTGCCCAGAAACACCACCTAAAGTAGAGACCTTAGGCATTCCGTTGAAACTAATTAATTATTTTCAGTTAGAATTTCGCAAATGACTGAATGTTTTCACCGTATTTTCCTGCGCGCCGCAGAAGTCGGGCTTTCCGCTCTCAGACCGCGCAAACTTTGGTTACAATTCACGTTGTGGTTTTGCAGAGGAAGGCTAAGAATTTTAGATGGCTTTAAAACGCGCCTACCGAGCTGTTTTCTGCCCATAAGATCTTTAGTTTTGCCAAGTCCTCGTTGCAGTCGTTGCCGGGGTTCCCTCAAAGTCCCTTATAAATACGCTTAAAGTTTATGCCAGGGTCACTCCCTCTTTTATCCAGCACGAAATACCACAGGCAGACAACACTATGTGTTCCTGGTAAACAATTGTTGACATGAAACGAATAAAATTTATGAGGGTTATGGATATAACATATTTAAGTTACTTCTCGGTCTGATTATTCCAATAAAGTTAAATACAATGTTAATAAACTTATTTGTGGTATTTTTACGCCTTCATGGGCCGTTTGAAGCGTCTTTTTACGAAATTACTTTTGGCCGGCCATTTTGAGAGCTTTCTTCTAAACTCTTGGATATCTTGTTCGTCTCATGTCAACAATTGTTAATCACGAACACACAGTATGGTGTGCCTGTGGTAATACATAAAGCCTCCGCCTTTCCCATAAGGAATAGTGATCTGTATTATCTTCCCAGCGAGATGACTGTGAAATTGTTATTGCGTTTACACAGGTCTGTCATTGGTCAGCTGCAAAGTAGTAGTATGTAACACGACATACTTCATCTCTAATGGACAGCAGTGCCAGAGAGAAATGATCAAGAATCTGATGACAAACCCGAACACCAACTGCAGGTAGGTATGCACGCTCTTAGGGTAGCTACTTCAAGAAATTTTTTGTTTTGCTTTGTTTTGTTTTTTGTTTTGCTTTGCTTGTTTTTCTTTGCTTGCTTTGCTTTGCTTTTTTCTGTTCTGTTCTGTTCTGTTCCGTTCCGTTCCGTTCCGTTCCGTTCTGTTCTGTTAAATCTTGGTTAAGTATGGAGATAGAAAGTCAAAGAAAAAACCAAAGAAAAAAACAATAATGAACAAGAATGGCTTCCGACTGAGGCGATGAAATCGGATTATAAATAAGACAGTTGTCACAAGTGATCTCCGAACAAGTAACATATTGCTATTTTATTCCCGCTATCGATGAAATGAGACTTCAAATTCGCATCAAATAAATGGAGAAGGAGAAGTGGCCATTTTAGTTGACTTTTAACACTGTAGACAAAATTTTTCGAATCACTCGTTGCTAATAGAGTATAAAGGTGGGGCCATAAAAAAATTGACCACCCATGAGGGGGGTCACTTGAATGCTACAGAGCCTTTTGGGGGAATCAGTTAAATTTTGTTTTGACACAACCAAAATCCTCCGACCCACTACCCCCCCCCTGGGATAAGTAACCCATTTCTTGGTGAGTAAATAGTGGGATGTGATACAATCCTTCTCACATGAATTATGACAATTGGCTCTTTTCTATTTTGCAGTTACGAATACGAGAGGGAAAAATCCTGTCTGAAGACCCACGTTGCAACTTGCATGAGTTCATTTGTTGTCCAAGTGACGTCACTACTTCTTCATCAATTATACCATTGTGGCGACCTCACTTACCAACCCTCTAACGCCAATAAATTTATTCTTGAAACGATCAAATGCAAGGATGAAGCATTTATGGACACCGACTTTTGCTGGGAGTATTTCCGAGATAAGTTAAATTCCAATCGGTCTGACCCATCTTTGTGCAGGTGAGATTTGGGATGATTGCGTTGGTGCCATTGTATTTTTTTTTTTCGCGTTGTGTTTCCATATCACTCAGATCGGCAAACCTTGATTCCTATGCTGTGTAGTTTTTCAAATACCCCCCCCCCCCCCCAAAGAAGTGAGGGAAGAAGGAGAAATAATTTAGAAAAGGAAGTGTATTTACATGCATTTTTTTGAGATCCAAACCTGCAACCTATTTTTACGATAAAACACTTGTGACTTACTTTTAGAAGGCTCATTCTAATTCAAGATCACTGAAATACTACGTTTTTGTTTTGCATTTTTTTTTCTTTTGGTTTATTATTCGTTTCATCTGAGCCATCTTTACTCGGTATTTCTCTTAAGTAACGTTTTAGTCCTCCATTTGCCCCTCTTAATATGGCATTTGTAGAAAGAAACCTTTTTTTTGTTAACAATCTTAGATAAAGCAAGCATTCGAAAAAGAAAGTCAACAGTTTGTGAAGGTTTCTATCAGCTTTGGTTATTATGCAGGGGGATTGATAATAGGAGATTATTGTCAATAACTATCTTACTTTATTTCATGAACTAGATGATGTACAACTTTAAATCTCTATTGGTCTAAAAGTATACTAATTAATGGTACAGTGATATTTGTTCTAATCTGTTTTCAGGGAATATGCTTTGGCAAAGCATTGTATAAATGAAAAAGTTATGGCAAATTGTGAGATATGCAGCTCGGTTGTGAGAGATCATTACAATCCGTTTTGCGCAAACAAAAGCGATCCACTAATGGTCACGAATGGTACTGACTTTTTTTTTTTTCTAATCATGTCTTCTGTCTGTCTATCTCTCTATCCCTCTGTCTGATTGTTTTTCTGTCTGTCTGTCTGTCTGTCTGCCTGTCATAGCCTGTCTGTCTGTTTAACTTTCTGCCGGTCTCTTGTTGACTTTTTTTCTGTCTGCCTGTCTTTCATAATCTGTCTGTTTGGTTGTCTCGCAGGTAATTTAGTGTAAACAACTGGGTTGAAAACGTAAATTAGCCACCGTAAAGGGTAAAAAAGCTGACGTTTCGAGCGTTAGCCCTTCGTCAGAGCGACAATCGCTCTGACGAAGGGCTAACGCTCGAAACGTCAGCTTTTTTACCCTTTACGGTGGCTAATTTACGTTTTCAACCCAGTTGTTTACACTAATTTACCTGCTATACTCTCCCACCGACGCAGCACCACAGTTTCTTTAGAAACTTACCCCTTTATTCATTTGTTTGGTTGTCTGTTGGTCTCTGTCTGTTTCTTTGTCTGTCTACCTGTCATAGTCTATCTTTCTGTTTGACCCTCCGTCGGTTTCTGTCTGTCTATCTCTCTGTTTGTTTCTTTGTCTGTCTGCCTGTCATAGTCGAACTAACTGTTTCACTGTCTGTCGGTCTCTGTCAACTGTCTGTCTGTCGTTCGATCTGGCGGCCGTTAACAATGTCTCTTATTTGAAAGAAATAGGCCTGATTTCAGTTTACAATCAGTATTATTGTTAAATTTTTTGATAGGATGTCAGGATTTAGCGAAGCCCCTTCCGTGTTCCTCCTCCTCAGTATACAAAACAGCGTTAGACTGCGAGAGAATTTTTTTGAAGAGCTTTATGGAAAACGACAAAACTGATTGCGGGTATGTTCATAATAGTTCTTATTTTGCTTTAGGCTTTGCCCATCATACTTGTGTTTGAGATGGAATTTAAAGTATAGGAGCGATGATTTGGAATAATACTTGAATTAAATTTCAATTATACGAACGGTACATTAAATAATGTCAAACCATACTGTTTGTCATTTGCTATTCTGTATCAGGATATCTTTGACAACTATTTGTGATACTTCTTTTCCTATATGTCTAAGGACGCGTTAGCCTCCAGTTGAAATATAAATCTAGGAGTATTTTCTCTACTAGGCGAAAAGGTATATAAGTAGATATAGATAGCTAGCACTGAGTGAACCAATCAGAACACTAGGTATCTTAAGGTATCTATCATTTACGCTAATAGAAAAACCATTTTTTTTGTATATAATTTTCGTTCGTGTACAGCTTCCAGTGCATCATTTTAGAAAAAAAAAAGCAGATTGACAGTTTCTATACATTTACATGATGAATATAAAAAAAAAAATTGGGAAAACTCAGATTTCAAATTTCAACGAGAACCATCGAGTAACACTGGGTACATTACTTTAAACTTGTCCTTTTTTTAGCCAATAAAACGAGAGGGTTACGTTGACATTTCACTTTGATAGAATTCCTTGTAAATTTCCTACATTATTTGTACAAATGTTATTTCCATTTGGATTTTTTTCTGTTGAAGCGTATGGTCACGAGTTGAAATCAAAGCTGACGTAGTTGAAAAAATACACTGATTGTGAGATTTGTGGGAGAATGGGGTTTTTGTCATTATTTATCGCCGGGGGTGTGGGGTAGGGGTGGCAGGAGTTTGTTTTTGTCACGATAAAATTTACCTAATCCCCGGCCCCTTCAAAAGCAGTTAAGTGGCAGTCAACTCTCTTTAGTCCCCCCCCCCTCCCCCCTTATACTCTTTTGGTGACAACTGGTCCCCACCCCGTTCCTCGTGAAGTAATCACCCCAAATCCTCTGTCCTCGGCGATGAATTAAATCAGTTCCCTAACGATATTTGATCTACATCTTGTTCGCAATAGACCTGCGCTCACCACACTGAAAAGTTGCTTGGATGAGCAGTTATCTCAGAGGTGTAAAGACGACTCTATTAATCGGCGAGTCGTGGCTGACATAAGGAAAGCTGTAATGGCGGTGCTTCGTGGTCCAAGATTCTTTTGTGATGCAGTGAACCTACGCACAATCGATCTTGATTTCAAAGCTCGTCCCATGATCCCTTGTAAAGCAAACTTTTTTCCAGAGATGGAGAAATGCGCCGAATCTGTAAGGATGGAGTTCAATGCACAAAACGGTATCGGTGGGGAATTTTGCAGGTAAACAGTTGTGAGCTAGAGAGTAAGCCTAAGAGGATGGGAGGGGAGATTTGGAGATAGGGAAGGGGGGGGGGGCGTAGGGGGGAAACTGGCTATGCGAGGAGTAGAGCCCCTTAATCAAGTCAGAGTTTTAACAATTGTTTGGTAAAAGACTGGTGCTTGGAAATTTAAGCCATGGATCGCGAGGGGAATAAGCTGACAATATGGAGTGTTACAGTGTTTGTAAACGCTGCAATCATTCTAACTTAGTTTTATACATACAATAGTGGTCAAGAAGTCTACTTTTTTACTCTAAGTGATGTTCCACCGAGGCTTGGCTAGAACTTTTAATACTATCTTATTCTTTGATTATGTTGCATGATTTCGCTATCGTTGTTGTTGTTGTTGTTGTTTATTTTATCGCAATTGTATCTGTCTCTTTGTTTGTTGTTGCAGTGTGCAAATTATTGCAACCGCTGTAGCCTTCTTGCCAATAGCAAAAAAGAGTTAACTAGCCTTAAAGGGCAAAAAAATTAGCGATTAGGCGTAAGAATTGACAAATTTTAACCGTTAGTCATAACAAAAGAGAACCGTAAAAATGTTTTCATTTCTAGAATGTGTCATTTTGTGTCATTTTGGGTTAATCGTTAGGCGTAAAACGGCCAAAATTTTTAACCGTTAGCCATCACTCCATTTAGACTCTCTTAAATTCGTTTCAATTACTAATTAACCAATAAAAACATTTTTTCTTCCTTTTGTCCGTTTTCTTCAGCAAGTTCCGCACAGCTTTAAGTTGTTCCAATGGTGTGCAAAAATCCTTTTGTAAGTTTGATGAAAGCGTTGTTGGTATGATTCAAAGATCCTACTCATCGTTTTGCGTGGATGGAACCAGCACTGGTGGAGAGGGCCGTAACAATACTGCATCTTCTACGTCAGCAAGCTTTGCTTTAACGTTATCTGCCTTTGTTTTTCAAGTACTGATGTTATTGGATGCCATCAACTCCATTTTGTTTTCTGTACAGTATTGATTTCTGTAACGTATTATGCCGTTAGGAATTTTTCTCCAACTTGCATATTTACCACAGTCGTTTTTCTGATCGACGTCTTTTCATTTGTTGTTCACCTTTTTAGTGCGGCCTGTAAGTCTAACTTGAATTAATATTTTATTGTTCGCAAAACTTTTCGAAGACCTTGTGTTATTTTCCTTTGTTCAGTATCGTTCCCCCCTGGGAGGGTAGGTCAGAGGAGGCGAGGGCGGGGAGGGGCGGAGATTAAAGACAATCAGATTTTATGCCCGCGGAAACATAGTCGCCTGCCAGATCTTTTGGTGTCTATATTGAAATTTTGAAGGTGTTTATATAGTCTATAGTTGCTGATAGCTTTAGGAGTTCCTAATTATGTGTTCTTGACTATGCGAAGTCGCTGTTGTTTTTGCAGATATTTTATCCCTACACAGTTGATTGAAAATAAAGAAGACGGGAAATTGAAGAAAGATAAAACAAAGCGAAAAAGAAAATTTTATTCATTTGATGGAGCAAATGACGAAAGTAGGAAGAAAAGCGACCCTTACAGCTGATAACGATTTTCTTCTGTTCAGTATGGATTCTTCTTTGCTTATAAGGATTTAATTGAAATTAAATAAATACGTTTAACAAAACTGTTGTAGTCAATTTAATGTGTGCCACTTATCAGACAATTTCACTCAGAGTACTACTAGACTGACTTTCCACAAAGTGCCAAACTGTATTTAATGTATGGTCCTAGGGTATGCTGTGGTAGCCGTAAGATGTCAGATATTCGCGTACACACACTCGTAGGTGCTTAGGCACTTCCCGAATGGCATACAAGGAGATGTTCCACCCAAAAGGAACTCCATTTTCTCACGGTGTCAACGAACATCCTAGCAGCAGTTAGGCAAAAATGAATGAATTTTAATGATCAATCATGTGTCGAACGTTTCGACCATAGGTTAACGGACGGCTTAGAACTATAGATTCAAACAAAGAGAGTGCACTAGAATAAGCAGAAAATTTCCCCAAATCATGTTTTTTTCTTTCGTTTTTGTTTAATAGTAAATTCTATCGAGGTTATTTTGCGTCTGATCTTTTTCGGCTTGTGTTTCGCGCGGTCTCGAAGCAGATTTACACTTTAAGTTTTCCTATCGATGGCATTATCTCTATTCATATAAGTTCATTAGGGTGGGCACAAACCGCTGGTCGAGTTTCATCAAACGAGAGGCAGAGGAATGCATTTATTTTACTGAAAGAAAGAGAAGGAGCGGCACAAGGCTGGCAACCAACTGGAGCAATGCACTTGAATGTTTGGTGTTGCCATGAGAACAGAAGGGATTAATTATGGTGGCGGTGGTGTCGAGAACTTCCTGTTGAAAATTGCAGTGAATTTTTCGAGCATTGTTGATACATTCCCGGGCTTCCTGATAATCATTCATATAGACGCTGCAACAGGACAACACAAAAGTACAATAAGTAGAAACCAGTCATTATTTATCGCTCTGCGGGGAGGGAAGGGGGTTTGTAGGACTTTAAGGAGGGTCAAAAGGTTTTTTTTTGGGTGGGGGGAAACGGAGGGGAATCAGTCGTCCTTAACAGAGTTGAGAGGAAGGAGCATAGAAATTTAATACCTATGAAAGGGGGGGGGGTCATTAGATCATTAGAGATCATTTGTAACATGCTGCTAAAACCGAACTTCGATAGATTTAAGTAAGGATGACTAAGAAAGCGGGGGTTTGATGACGAAATCTTTTACATAGAAACATTATTTAAGCATTTGTTTAGTCAATGACTCTAATCTAACAATCATGAAAAATATCAAAGTAGGAGAAAAAGTAACTACCGATGAAGTGCACGAACCTGCAAGTTACTCCGCTTTGCCGGTCCGCCGTTGTTGAAGTTTGATAGGTATTACGAAACGTTCTAGCGCAATTTTCTGCCTCGTTAAAGAACTCGTCATCACAATCCACAAGGGGTAACACACTAGGATGCAGCTCGCTCGTGTCCAGGCTCACGTTGTTGCAAAACAGGCGCTCATTAGTCAAAGTCGCTTGAAGGGCTTTCTGTGTGTCCTCTATATTTTTCATTGTTGTCCTGCAAGTGCCAAGTCTATTTTCGAGGCATTTCCTGTTCCTATCATTCTCTTTGCTGCAAAATAAGGGACATTACGTTTTTCTCATACACAGACACGTTTATGATTAATTTGCACTAGCGAGGTAAACGTGACATTTACCACAAACGTCTCTCAGCTGCTTTCACCTCAAACTCACATAAATTTTAACCATTTTACACGCACGAGAACCAACAGGGTGTGTCTCCAAAATATTTCCATAACTATATTGACTAGGCCACAGAGTTATTTACGATAATTTATGAGTAATACAGTAAATCCACACGGTAATACACTTTGTCTGTTTTTATGGTACTTCGCTTTAATATGTTTAGAATTACATGTCATTGTTAAAGGAAACATCTTGGTAAGAATCCTCATAGCTCATGAGTCACTTCTCTAACCCTTTTATACTTCATGTTGATAACCTTGCTGTCGGCTATGATCGGACAATTGAGGCAGCCAATTATACTAAGTCCACTCAACTAAATCCACCAATCACAGAATTGATCACAATAACCATAGCAAAAACCACTTAAAAAAACAAACAAAAAAAAAAAAACTGGAGAATTTCCAAAATGGAAGAATTATTAAATCAACACATTATTGACCCAAGACACTCCACCGGAGATATTTGTTCTAGGTGTATTTGTTTTTTCGGAAATTAATCGGTAACAGGACTTCTTGTCGTCCAATTCTGTCTGTTGTGATGTGGGTGATTAACAAAATCGGACTCCCGCTCCGCGGTCGTCCGATTCTGTTAATTACAATAACTGCTCATAGGACTCCACTCAGTCCTATTACCATTATTAATCATCATGGTGGTTTCATTTTCCTCGTAGAATCCTGTTTTTTAATTCACTAATTTGAAGGCATCTCCTAAATAAGAATTTAATTTTCTTTGCAAGGAAAAATTATGGAAATGAGAAATCATTTTAGTTTTATGTTGGGAGTTGAGGAAGCTTTTCTACGTGTAAATGATTTCCGCATTCGCTGCTTATAAGAAATGTAACGTGTTTTTTGAGCCACGTTTGGTTATACGGTTCCAACTTTTAACAGCGAATCTTCGCTATCATACAATCGTTACTAACCAGAATTTTTAACCCCCAAATTCCTGAAAATTTAGGACGCCATTTCTACTGACCTCTGTTGAAATAGCAAACCCATCATAGTCAATCCGGTCATTTCCTTATTAGCCTGGAAGTACAACCCCCTCCTCCCAGGGATTAAGGACTGTGTTAGTGCCCAACTCACCTGCAGGTGTGATCACCTTCATTGGCAAATTTAGCAGCTCCTTCATCTTCACATTCCATGGCCTCTTCATAAATAAGCGAGATGGGGCATTCCAGTTTAGCGTGAAGATCCGTGCAAGCTGCGAAATGAGATCGCGAAAAAAAGGAAAGTGTTGTATAAACTAACGAATCAATCAATCAAGAGAAAAGTTACATTTTGCTCATGAGTTTACATAAATGGAGTGAGCAATTGAGTCGGACAGGCAAACGGACGACCGAGAAAGCAGATTGAGCGAGAAATCTGTACAAATGAACTTAAATTGAAACACACAATGAAATCGGCTTAAATGAATCTTTTGGGGCCATTAACTTTTGATTTCCCTCATAGAGGGAATTTCGAAAGAGTTGTTGCATATCGATTCTTTGTCGGTATGAAGACAATGTCTTCTATTAATAAAAACAGACTTACCTGACTGGTTGGTGCCGCTAACCGGGTCTTTGAAATTGGGAGCACAGAAGGGGTTGTAATCATCTATTTTCAAGTAATCGCAGAGTCCTTCACACGCTGCTCTAGCCACCGTATTGCAGTCCTCTTTCGCTTTGGCGTAGGGTCTTCAAAGATTAGACATTGAGGTTATAGTAGGTGGTAGCTTGGTAGTGAGTGTGGTTTGTTGCAGTTACGTTCGACTTTTTTGAGAAGATCCTTTTTCGATAATATATATTATCATATCATGTATCAGGTTTTGAAAGCGCTAGCAAACCTTCTCACTAGTATGGGGTTAGACTCACACCCCTTAATCATTGAGGTTGGGAATCCCCTTGCTTGCTATGATAGGCTGCATGAGTAAGCGAGGAGATTCTAAACATATCTTCAATCTTCCTCATTGCTTTGCTGATTTCTGATCATTTAGGTTTGATCAGCTGGGTGGCGTGGTCGCGGAAGGTTCTCTAGGTCCGGAGTTAAACGAATCGACTCTGAGACCAAGGTTTCGGAGGTTTATGGAGGTTTCACCCCACTGCAAGTTCGCCCCTTACCAACTTTGCAAGTTCGCCGCATGAAGTGAAGAGAGTTCGCCTCCCACCTTTGCCAGTTCGTCCCTGACTCTTCCATTTCGTATGAATACGGCAAACCTTATTCTTTCGCTATGGAAATCGTTATTTCTTTTAAAGATATTGTAGTGAATTGGTTTAGGTGTGCTCAAACTTGTTATCCCTAAGGGGGGCGATCTCGCTGAGGTGGTAGGGGTAAACTCAGTTGCAGTCTACGGTGACAATCCTACTTACCTGCATGCATTAGTAACGTTATTCCTTGATTGACTAAACACAGAGTGGAATTCTCTCCAGCACTCGTAAGCTTTCTTCAGACGTTCTGGTGCGCATTTGGTGATGAGCCACAAGAATGGGCCAATATTACCGGTATTGACTTCTTCGTCCCCACAATTGTACGCATACAAGAGCATGAAATCGGTGATTTGATCCGCCATGTCTTTCAGAACACTGTCGTCTTTTACGCAACGATCCACGTGTTTACGAAGGCATATTTGCAGTTCACTGCGGCCAAGGCTAAGGAACAAAATAATGAAATACGTCATTTAGCGTAACAAATGAGATCTATAGGTACCTTTGCCACACACGTTCTTTAAAGCTGACTCAGGAAGGGCTAATAATATTATTCAAGTGGGAAAATGTGCTAGAGAAGACACTTCTTCACTGTACCACTGGTTTAAAAACGAGGAAAAAGAGAAAAATCCGTAGTTCGTCGCACATGGAGACAGTTACGTAAAAACTGTAGAGGCAAAACCGCAAAAAAAGAGCAAACAATCAGTGCCTGATTAAAATTTTTGCATTAAAGTGGATCTAACCTGCAAGACATAAAGGGCTTCTGCTTCAGTTCTATCATCATTGCCCGTTGACAGGCTAGCCCTCCATTAGTAAAACTTCCTAAAGAACATTTTCCGATGTTCACGCCTTCTGTTTGAATCTGTATAACTAAAAGTGAAAAAATATAAGGTAAGTTATAATCAATTAATCAAAGATCAGCGGCATATCGTCCCCGTTGTCTCCGAAAACAATAACGAGACGATATCGGTATGATGACAAAGAAACTCTGTCCAGAAGATTGTTGACAGCGGCGACGATCGGAATTAACTCAAATTTAATCGAGTCACGATCGCCGCAGTCGAATAGGTCGTTAGTAATCATTCATTTTGGTTTCCCTTATAATTATTCTGGAACGTGTCAGACAGCTCGGACGATCCGAACGATACTATGGAGCTTTTTTTCATCTCTGGGTGAAATCAGTTCGTTAAGGTAAAGGTGTTATTGAAAATTTTCCTTTTGGACGCCTTGAGCTAGATAAAGACAAACCTACAAAAACAAAACAAACAAGCGAACAACAGGCTCAGTAAACATTGTTAAATAATCCAACGATCTTGTTTTGGGAATTATTCAACAATTTTAGCCTTCGGTGGATAATTTTTAAATATATTTCTTTAAGATAAATTTAAGGAAACCATAAGGAAATCATAGAACAAGGATGATTACGCAAGCCACTGGATGGTTCTGAACTCGCAATTTTATGTAGCTGGAGCACTAACTCAAGTTAGTGGTCTAATTTTTTTTCAGTGATAACACTTTCAGGTCCATTTGGCAACAGGTAAACGTCGTAAAGGCGTTTTTGTCTTGTTAACAATACGCAGAATGACTTTTGATTTAAGCGAAGCATTTGACGGAGAATTTGCCCAACTCTTATTTCAATCTAACATTCTAATCCAATCCCAAAAAGGACCTGGAAGAAATATGGATATAGTGATATGTTTGCGCAGGTGATTGATCGATCTAGATTTTTCAACTCGCGTGTTTATCGATCATGTAGCCCCAGTATGCAGATGTTGACGCTTCAAGCACGCGAGCAGTGTTTCAGAGTGATCTCTTTGGCTTTAAATCGAACACAGGCATTATCTGTAGCAGCATGATTCCAAGATAGGGTTATCATATAAAACTATTGGCTGAAATGTTTTTTTCTTAGAATCGCTTGAAAGCGAAAGACTTTCATCAATGCGACTTTAATCGAATTACCACGCACTCCTTCGACCGATGATAAAACCGCAAGTAGACCCCAATTTTATCAACTTGGCACGATTATAATAAAGATAAACAGCTTTCTTCGTAATTACAAAAACTTTCTAACGTGAGATAACTACATTATGCCATAGTTTGTATTTCACTTGGCTTGCTAGGGACTTTCTTTGAAGCTTACTCAAAATATCTGTGAAATAATGTACCCACCTGCCATTATAAACACGAAAGAAGTTCCTTTGAAAGGGTCATTCATCCTCTTGGAAATTTGGGTCTACAAATTTTGAAACTACTCAGTAACTTAAACTCCCTCACGTTCGAAAGTAATTAAAAATATTCTGAAATATGCTTACAATGTCATTTGGTGATAAGTAATGTATGCATAATTGTTTAGAAAATAACAGCATTAATTTCAAAGAGGGAACACAAATAATTTCCATAATATCTGCAGGGGTCGTTCTAGAAGCTGTACGATTACGTGTTTCTCAGTTGTCCCTGTCAGATGTCCATTATTGGAAGCAAATTCAGGGTAAAAGTTTGCACGAGGTCTCAGAAACTAAGTATCTTAAATGATTTTCAGTCAGGTTTATCAACAGGAATACCTAATTTTAGATCACATTTCTGCTTGGATATGTGTTCCGGTTGGACGGGTTTGAAGTCGAGGCAGATTTCTAACAGTAGACATTCCTTGTTACGTCAATTTCCCAGCGCAATCAGCGCCGTCCTTCCACATACGTCGTTTATCTATAGTTTCCCAGGACTGACTAGCAGAAATAATTTTAACTGACACCATGGTGTATTAGTGTATTTTATGAAGAGTTGGAAAGGTGCCACAATGAACCAACGTTTTTCGAAAGACTGTTCTAGAATGTTTTAGTAAACATTTTGCTTTAGATACTCTTGACCTGTTTATCAATGGACATAGCAACCAAACAGTGATGCACTCAACTGGCATTACCGCATTGTGAATGATCAATCGTTTGTCAAACTTAATAACGTCATATCTGAGCTCATCAACACAGGTCACCCATGACTAACCTTCGATCCTTATAAATTAAGAAAGGGACTACATAGGAATAGATGAAAAGTTTTTGCAGTACGTTCTACGGGGATGTTCCGCCCAAATGAGGAGCCATTTTCCCCGGTAACACTGAATATCCTGCTACAATGGAAAGCAGAACTCACGCACTCTGGTTTAGAGATAAACACAGTAACTGAACCGTGAATCAATCAACTACTCTAGTGGTCTACATAGTTTATCATCAGTCATGTTTCAAACTCCGATCTCGCTTACAACACAGGCTGCTCAGTACCTTCACGAGAGCCCACGAATTCCATTAAAGAAAGTGCATGGGAATAAAAAAAATCCAAATCAGTTCTTTCAAAGATAAGAATTACGAAATGAGAAAACGTGAGTTTGTGTGGTGTCTTTGAAGGCTATTGCCTATCAAACTGACTTTATTAAAAATACTAGGAAAGATTGAAGTGATCACCCTTTAAACGCTAAAGAAAAAGAAAAAAAGAGTTGGAGTTTCATTTAAGATTGTATTAAATGGGCGAATATAAATACATGTTATCCCGGCTGAGATTTGCGACAAGAATCGAGAACAGAAAACAAATTATGCATGGAGCGTCAAAGGAAAACAATCAAACAACCAGAGATCAAACGATATACAAACGAAATTGAAATAGTAAAGCAGTTTTTGATCATGAAAATAAGTTTCTTAACGATTCTTTTTGTCGTCATTGTTTTTCGTCCTAATATTTTTCACACTTTTCTCTTCTTTTATTTACCCGTTTGTTTTGTTTTGATTTGTTCGTTTGTTTTGTTTTGATTTGTTTGTTTGTTTTGTTTTGATTTGTTCGCTAGCTTTCTTATTTGCTTCCTTAGTTGACAATAGTTACATTTGTGCTTAAGGTCTGGCTCTCCCCACTACCATTTTCCATTAACATTAGAGTGCATCATACAATTTAAAGTGTCTGGTTAGGGAGAAGTCTTGATCTCAAGGTCCAACTAAAAACGCGATGCTGGTAATGAACAGAAATAGTATAGTCCCTTGACCACCGTTCACTCCACTCCTTAATGGATCTTTACCATTTTCACAAAAAGGGTTATCGTCACCAAACATGGTCGCCTTTGATGAGCTTTGGTCAAAATTACAACTTTCCTCGTGTGCTCTGTTGAGACACTTCTTGGCATCTGCAAAAGAGCTGAAAAGTAGAAGAAATATTTCCGTTACTACAGAGGGATATCAAGAACAATCTAAAATAAATCCAGCCCGTTTCTTCCCCCAACTTAGAAATCAAATGGATGGTTGTAACCAAACCAAGAAAGAATTATCGGTGACACGAGAATAAACAGAAAGGAGATACCTTTGAAAGGGGACAAATGCTACCGGGGTTGATCCCGGTTTCTTCACCATTTTGAAGTATTACCAATCTTCTTCTAAAAGGAACGCCTGTTCATCACAGACACTCTCTTCTCCTCACCTGCCCCCGACATCACCTTATGAAGGCTGACGAAACTCGCCAGATAATCGCTATCTTGTTGCGAGATTTCTACAAAACAAACTATTATCCACCGGAACCCAGCAGATAGTGATACAATCCCTAGACAGCGTGACTCACTTGTTGTTAGTACCCAGTTGCATAAGAACATAAATCAAATGAAATTGAAGTGTAACCATATCGATACTTCTGCGTATCATATACTCACGAGCAAACTTCTTGGGACTTTTTCTTCACCGAATTTTCATATATGCTTCTGAAAGGCTCCGCACATTTCTCAGCAGCGGTGAAAAACGCCGGCTTACAATCACCTGTCTTAACGCTTTCATGAAGTGCGGCCTTGTCCAGAGTCACTTTGCCACAAAAGAACTGCTCCGCCATCAGAGTTGCTCGAAGAGTCTTCACACTGTCCTCAAAAACTTTATCATCTCGCATGGAAGAGCACTGCGTAACCAACTTCTCTCTCAAGCAATTCTTATTTTTCAAAAGGACCGTGCTATAGGTAAATATATTTAGTGAGTAACTTTTAATTGCATTCTACAAACTACAGGGGCAGGGTATTTGATCCCGGAAAGTAACACTGCTTTGCTTGCCTTAGTCAACAGTCGTGCACGTATTAGCAGAGGATTAGATTGCTAGACTGAAAAAAAAAAACTAAATGAGGGGTAAAAAAATTACTAAGCGATTAGTAATTCCTGTATAGAAAGTATACAATTACCAGATAGCTCTTTCAAAGGTCGTCTGTACCGTAATATTATACAGGTCAAAGAAAATTAATGATCTGACTTTGCACCTTGTAAAGAAGATGGAGTTTTTGTATTCATGATTTTAAGTCAAACGTACATCCAAATTGGATTCTGTCATCATTTGGATTATCTAAGTACTAACCACTGTGCAATCACTGGTGTTATGGTGTGCTGCCCCTTTTTCAGTAGCAATACTTTTCCTTTACTTCATTTATCAAGGTAGTCTATGCTTTGAAATCATGATATATGAGTTTCGCAGTTCACTAGCGTAAGAGTATATCATACGTCTGGCGCTAAACTTACTATAGTACACGTTGTACTGGTTGTATTGTTGTAACAGGAACCTGTCCTGACGCTCTTACCTGCAATTGTTCCCCGAAGCAAAGTCTTTAAAGCTCTCTGTATCACACATCATCGCATTATCGTAAACTAAATTATTTGGGCAGAGGAGGGGGAGAGGATTACAGTCTGAAAACAGGAAAAAAAATGTTGATATAGAGAAAATGGAGACGGCATGCTCAGTTGTACGTTACCAAAGTTGGACAAGAATACCAACTTATTTGGTGATATTTTGTTATGGAACAAGTGTGGATGACTCTCGCGAAACTTCTACCAGCAATTCTAATTTTAAAAAAAATTTATTCATCGTTAAACAGTTTAAATGATATCGAACGAAGGATCCAAACGCCAATTATGAAACTGGTAAAGACGTGACCCCAATGCAGAAAGGAAGACACATTATTGGTATGAGCTTTTCATATAAGAGAAACTTTTTTTCTTGTTGGATGTGGTCATAGTAAACTATTGAGAGGAAGAATAAAATTTAAACGGCATAAAATGTTTACCAAACAAGGTAGTCTGTGTTGGAGGGTCCATTCCGTCGGCACAGAATGGATTATAGTCGTCTTTGGTGATGTATTGGCAGATACCTTTACACGATTCTCTTGCCCTGTTGGTGCATTTTTGTTTCCCTTCCGCATATTTACTATGTTCAAAAAAATAGGTGATGATACACAATGAGCGGCCTAGCAGTCAATTGGAAACACAATTTTACAGACTCGCTAAGGAATCAGTCAATCAGTGAATGAATTAGGCAATGAATCAATGAATCATAAGTCAATCATAAATCAATTAATCAACTAGTCAAGTCAAGTACTCAATTAATTGGTCAATCAATCAAAAGAACCAACTAACCAATTTTTTTGTAAATGAATGAATTAATATATCATTTAATCAATCATCAATCAGTCTGTCAATCAATCAATTAATCAACTAGTCATGTCAATTACTCAATTAATCAGTCAACCAATCAAAACACCAAATTGACCGGTTAATTCGTAAATGAATGATTGAATCAATGAAGAGTCAGCCAATCAATCCATAAATCCACCAATCCATTAATCAATCTTTCAAGAGTAAATAAATGGCCATACAGAAAGTATGGTGATGCTCACTTGTCGATGATCATAGAAATTTTTATCTGCGGTGGTAACCTACCTGCATAATAAGGAATCGTTCCTGCTTGCGTTAAAAGTAGTACGGAAATCATCCCAGCAGCCAACCATCCCTTCCAGTTTTCCTGCATCGCAATCGACTTGACCGAGGATTAAGGGGTTTATTCTTGATACCTCAAAACTCAGCTTTCCGCAGTGATAAACTAACAGTTCAAGCAGCTTCACTATCTCACCTTTAAACGCGTTTAACAGCGGAACACCATCCACGCAACTACTGACATGACCATTCAAACAGATAGATTGCTTTTCGTATTCAAAGCTGCCAAGAAAACAAGCGTAACAAGCAAAAAACATCAAACAAAGGATTTAAATCAGTAAATGTTTTTAATTTTTGATAGTGACATGCTTTTCCAATAACATTTTCTTTTTTTTCTGATTCAGTTTTATTTTGCAGCTTCCAAATTCCATGACCATAAAGGAAATGACTTGTAGTGGTAAACACTTTGAAATTGATAATAAAAGAGAGGCCATTTTCGCTGAAGCTATAATCAAACCTCCAAACCTGCAATTCAAGCTGGCGTTGTTTTTCAAGTTTGAAATCAGAGTCCTCTGGCATTGCTGTCCTCCCTTCGTGAAAGTGGTCAGATTGCATTTCCCGATATCTTGGCCAACAGCGTGTCTAAGTAGCACTGTGGGGGAAACATTTTAGAGAACTCAGTTAAATTGGGGGGACTTAGCAGAGATCAGGGCCGAAAAAAGTACAATTCAGCAAAAGAGAAACGCGCTGGACACATCAAAAGAAAAAAAAGACTACGAAGGTCATGGCTTGGTAATAGACCTCGCTCACCGTATGATCTCGGTGGCTCTGTGACTCAAAGGAATTCCGAAGGTCTGAAGTTCGATTCCTCATGAAAACACAGAAAATTTTTTCTTTGTTCCACGCTCGTAAAAAAATATTGCTCTATTTCTCCAAAAACATTTTTGATCGTGATGCTGCCTAGCTAAAAAGGAGAAAGCAACCTCGTGAGCGTGAGCGTGCTTTAAGTTGCAGTTTATCACACTTTGAAATAAATTCGCACATTCCAATCGTGTCAAATAATTCTGGGATAAAGGTGTTTTGCTTTGCCTTTCCCTACTTTTGATAGTTTGTCTAACCGTTTTGCTTCAGCATGGTTATGTTTTTCTCGGTATTGTTTTTGATGTTGTTTTTGTATTTGTTTTTTGTTTTTTTTTTTTTTTTCGTGTGTTGCTGTTGCCTTTGCTTTTTTCTCTTGCTTCTCTCTTTGTGCCTCTGTTTTTATTCGGTTCTTTTGGTTGCCAGTGTGTTTGTTAGTTTTTGTTACTCTCGCTTTTGGATTGGTCGTTGTGAAATGTTTCCACGCAAAAATTGATTTCCTAGATTTATCATTAATTTAATTGTGTATTAAGTGAGTTGTAATTTCGATATCGTTAAAATACGGAGTCAACGTTATAATTAGAAGTAGCATGTAATTGGGAGCGGCATAGGGTAATCAAATGAGTTCTGCGAGCAGTGATGTATGAAATTAGGCATTTGCAGGGCGTTTAAGCGCGTAGGAACTTAGCAGCATGATTGCCAAAAAAAAACCATGTTTAAAAGGAAATTAGTGCCCACGAATCGTTGCAAAACGTGAGCGAATCTTGATATCCCACACGGAATTACGTATCTGGGTGTGGATTTCCTCAGCTAATAAATGTAACATTTTTGTAACCCTAGGATAAGATTGTAATAAAGTAGATAGATCGCAGAACGGAACGTGCAATGATGAATTGTCGTCAATAAAGCCTGAATCAAAAGAGAGTATACAGTCCAAGATTACCGAACCAGCGCGTGTGGAATTCTCAGCAACACAAGTGGGAAATTCTGCGAAACTGGTTTAGAAATCCACGCGTTCGAAAAGTTCTCTGACAGAAAACAACATGCGTATGAAATTTCATAAATGTGGTTTTCAGTCAATTATTCGTAAGCTAATCCTTATTCGCTCCATTTGCGGATCAATATCAGTATCTGGGCAACTGCCCACCTACCCCTCCCCTAACTCAACAACAGTCAATTGACAACAAGTTTAGGTTAATGTTGGGTTAGGGGAGGGGTAGGTGGGCAGTTGCCCAGATACTGATATTGATCCCCATTTGCTTTAGTCTCCTTGTTATGAACTGTTAAAATAACCCAGTCATGCATGTTTGTGTAGGCAATATAACTCATTGAAAACAATGCAGCGAAGAAGAAAGAGCAGTCGAATATGAAAATATGAATAGATTAACTTCAATTAAGCAGGGCATGCGTCAATTTAATATTAGGTAAAATTTCCGCACAACCCCATACTATTGTTATCCGACAAATGTAATTGCTTCTTCTCACAATGGAAATCTTGTTGGAAAGAAACGACCGCTCCCTTGTTCTTTGTGGCATGCAAGAACTAACAATCTGCGTTTGTACAAGGACCAAAAGTCAGCGTCGTTCTAATTACCGATTTCGACAAAACTTTACATTTCTAAAGCGCAAACGAATTCGATATCCTCGATGACGACGCAATTTATTATACGTCTTCGACTGAGTCTGAAAACTTTCGATGGTAAAATTTCCGCAAAGCCCGATACTATTGTTAAACAAATCTGTTTTCCCGATAGCCATGTATTGTTTTTGTCGTTTTTTGTATCCAAGAACTGAATGCATAATGTGGTATGGGCTGTGCGGAGATTTAACCCTTTCACTCTCGCTTTGACCCTTGGAATGGACAAAAGGCTGCAAGAGATCTGATCGAAAGGAATCTCGATGTTTATCATACTCACCTGCTACAAATATAATGTGGATGCACATAACACCTTTGCAGCGCATGATATCATTCGATATACGACTTCAAGGGACGCAAACTATCGAGAAGTAGAGGTTTACTAAGACAGAGTAATCACCAACTGTGAAATAGAACTGACAGCACTCAATCTTCAAGTTTTGGTACGAATTATGCAAATATTGTATCCTTGCGGTAATTTAAAAAATGGAAATTTTTCATCATAATCGAGGGTAAACCAATTAGATCGAAGTCATCGTATAAACAAACTTTTTTGACGAAGACGATCTTGGATGAGGGATGAAAATAAATCATAAAATTTGGACTATTGAGTGGGAATTATTTGACGACAATTTCAATTCTTTGCATTTTCACGACTAAGTCGCAAAGTGACCCATTATGTAATGTTAGCCTTGCATCATTGTTCTTTGGTTGAGTGAATCCATTTTTTAGCGGAGTGTTATTAAGTCAGCATGTGGTCTAGTAGCTTCAGGACATAACAAACTCCTCAGCTCATGGGAAGCACGATGATGTATTAACCGACCTTTCCTTTTAACAATCGAACAAAAAGCACATGTACATGAAAATTAGCCGACTTGAGCCTGTACTCGCTCTTTCTGCGCCACAGAGCATGAAGATGTGTCAAGTTTGGGGTCGACCATATAAATTGCGTTTAATTACTTGAAAACACAGCTGTTCTTGCCTAAAAAAAATAGCCAAAGGGGCTCTCAAGCCTTGAATATAAAGGGACGAAAGTGAACTCTTACGAGTGCTCATTCCCCCTCTGTTCTAAAACTATTTGCTTTTATCAATGTTCATCAGGATTATCGATATTGATTGTTTTTCCTGCAATTCAAATATGTAAAACGAGATGCTTACAAGTCCAGCATAAGTGATGCAGCACGACTCCACACTCCACAATGATCATGTCCCTGTTTTGCATTTTAAGCAGTTTTTCGCTTTACAATCGAATGAGCACTCATCATGGCGGCGATGGCATCTCTTAATGTAGCTACGATCAGTTTTCCAGTGATAAGTTCCTTCGCAAGGCTATGATCATATCCGAAAAAAGAGAGGTGGTCGTTTTACGACGTGATTTACGATGAAAGCAATGTTGTTGCTGCACAGGACTTGGGTTCTTACCGCAAGTTTGGCGAGTGAGTTTGTTAAACAAAGATAAACTTTATGGACACTCCATCCACATACACTGAATATGAAGAGAAAATCAACGAAAAAATCCAAATCAATGAATGTCAATGAAGTATGAGGCCGAGCCTCTTTCTTCTTAGAGAGACTAATTAGAGAAGAAGAGAAATATCATGACAAGCATCGTGCAAGTTTTTACTCATTGAAGTCGCGTGTTTCTAACGTACTCAGCATTGCCAACAACAAATCGACCTAGCAAATATAACGAACTTTCTATTTAATGATCTTGCAGTTCTGCTAGCGTGAAAATGAATGACCTGTTCACTGGACTAGATTTCACACTCAAACGAGCTCTTATTTAAAGCGAGAACTAAAATCTTTTTATTTTGTCTTCCTTTTATCTAAATAAGAAATTATTATAGTCATGCAACATATTTACTTTGCAGAATCGATTGTATAAATCGCATTGGCTGTAGCTTATCACGACTCAGTTTTCCCTGATGTGCTTGATAAGTTAGTTAATTCTGGGACAGGAAAACAGCATTCATAACAACAACAACAACAACATCAAAAACAACATTGTCTCCTTTTGAAATTACCGCCATGGGAAAAAGTCAGCTAATTCTGGATAATTAAAAATTGCCTAATGTTTTAGATGAAATTAGATATAAACCTCCCTCCTCATTGGAGACTCCTACATCGTATAAAGTAAACTAATCCGTGTTTTTCTTGTATCCTTCCCTCGACAGCTCTTCATGGCTGCGTGGCTGATCCAAAGATTGGTGACTGCAACATGACCCATTTCATAACAGGAGGATTCAGTTGTCAGAGGAAAATGGTGTCTGATTTAAAACACAAACCAAATGCCAACTGCAGGTACTAGTCGATTTTCAACCTCACGAGAAACGTTCGTACTGCACTGGCTGATTTTCTATCAGGACATCGTGAACGGCTCTTATTATTTCCTAGTGGATGATTATTTCAAAGTTTCTGCAGTCTTTTGCAGAATTAAAGCTCCTTTTCTTGGTAATTCATTTTTTGTTCAAAGTCAGCGTAAGTTTTTTATTTTTTTATTTATTTTTTTTTTATGACAAGTAATATCACGCTGCTAAGCTCCGAGTCTCTCCGATAATAAGACACTAATTCGTATTAAGCTTTAAAGAAGCGACCTGACGGTTAAATTCCATTATTCTGGAGAAGAAAATACAATGCAAAAACAAAAAGACAAAAAAAACAAAACAATCATTATCATGCCAATATGAAAGGCTATTGCATTTTGAAATAAACAAAAACACCATTGGGCCAGTTCCAGAGTGCATTCTTACTCATTAAGTGTAGCGGTCTTAGTCTGGAATCTTACGTTAACCTTATTTTTCGATACCATTTAGACTTTCCGACTTATTTTGTTTCCTTCAATCTCTTTAGTGTTGAATATCAAGATCAGACCTCATGTCTGGTTGATCATTTGAAGTCTTGCTTGACTGGTCTTTTTGCTGGTTCTGTTCCCGCCGTCACATCTTTGATAAAATTACTGTTATACCATTGTGGGGATCTTAAAGTGGATCCGGCGTTAATAGATCAGTTCCTGCTTAATCAGATCAAGTGCAAGGGTTCAGTTTTCGCGCAAACTGTGGAGTGTTGGAATGATTTTCGGGAGAGGTTGAACAGAGACAAGACAGATCCGAAGCTCTGCAGGTATAAAACTCACTTTTACCAGCTGATCTTGAACTTGAATTGCGGAGTTCTTTCAAAACAGAGATTTATCGGTGATGGTCAGCTATCTCAGGCTTGAGATTTTAAATTATATATTACAACATGTATGTACTTCCTCTTAACACGGTCAGTTGAGAAAAACTGTTTTGTGCTAGTTCAGAATGTTTTTGTTTTTCTATTACTCAGTAATTCATCTCGGAATCCGATCTTTTTATTATCTTAAACATTGGATTGTGTCCGTCTTGGAAAATCTTGCCGCAGTCAAATATTATACAAAAAAAACAATAAAATAAAATAAACGTGTAGATGGGGAATAAAGCCTTTCACCTCCATCGAAGGCTTACCACCCGATAAAATGAGTTGCCATTTGCTTCCATTTGTATCTTCACAGCGACTACGCTGTTGCAAAGGAATGCGTGACAAGAGAGGCAAAGACTGGTTGTGCAATCGGACAGTACGTTAATAGGGACTTGTTTAACCCTTTCTGCACATACAACACAGATCCACCGTTGAACAGTTCTGGTAAGATAGGCATGATTTGCTCCACTTGAACACTATGCTTTAACAGTCATCACAGTGACTACGTGGGTAGCGACTCATCATCATCACTTTCAGTTTTGGCCAGGAATCCACTGGCCAAAAAGCTGATCAACACGGTATAAGCATTATCGATGACTTGAGTTAATTTAAAACTTTATCTTTAGCTAATCTGGAAATTTTGCTCATTTTGTGGTCCATATCCTTTCTATTTTTGTGTAATATTCGCATCAACTATGTGGTATTGCTTTATTAAACATTATTTTTTTACCATTTGCAGAACCATCAATCTATATTGGAAGTTGCACCACCCAGACGTTCGCTACGTCGGCATATTCATGTCAACGCAAGATGATTACAAACCTGGCGAAGAAAAATAGCCCAACTTGCCGGTAACCCACATACCTTAATAAAAAAAAAGGGCAAAAATGATATGTTGTATTAATTTGTTCTGTTTCCGCTGTTCTATCTCAATAATGATAATAATAATGATAATAATAATAATAATGATGATAATAATAATAATAATGATAATAATAATAATTATAATTATAATAATAATAATAATAATTATTATTATTATTATTATAATCATAATATTATTAATAATAATAATTTAAAGAAAACACCGCCTTCAATCAGTTTTGCTACCTGGGGCAAACTAGGATGGTCACTTCAATAACCATTTCTTAGAAATTAGTTTTATAAAGGTGGCTCCCACTTAGGGGGAATATTTTGATAGCTTTTACAGTAATTGTAAAATGCAGTTTGTGTCATATATAGAAAAGTTCAGGACCGTTTAGAGAAGCTTTTTAGAATATTCTCCTCTCAAACTTGATTTCTCCTTTCTGTATACAGGCAGGAGTATAATCACCTAAAGCTTTGTTTGTCGGCGACTACGGATAGTTGTTTAACAAATACAGCGCTCTCTCCATTCAAAGACGAAGTTCAACGACTTGTACGAACACTTTTATATCACTGTGGAGATCTCAGAGGGAATGAGCTATCTATAAGCCCTTTCCTGTTGGAGGCATTGAACTGTAACAAGAGTATGTTTGAGACTTCGGTGGGATGCTGGGATCAGTTTCGTCTCCGATTGATCTTAAACAATGAAGACAGGCAACTTTGTGTGTAAGTAAAATTTCTCGTTCTGTATAACTTACTAATGAACAATGAATCGTTTTTTTGAATGATCTAATGTTACGTCAACCAGTCTTGCTGAAAGAGGGGGGTGTGGGGGTGGGGAGGAGAAGCGATGACGGAGTTGAATTATTTGGGAGAAGGATAAAGTCCACACAGATTATTCTTCTGACAACGTTTCACTTTAATGACTTTCATTAACGTTTGATGACAGTAACTTTCGTTTTGATAGTATTTAGTTCAATTTCTACAGAGATTACGCTAGGTCTAAGCAATGTATCTCGATGGCTGTACAAAATGGCTGTGCCATTGGAGATCTCATGGAAGACGACCTTTACAACCCATTTTGCGTGGATGGCATCGATCCACTTGCCCTTCCATCTGCCTCAGGTGAGTTGGATTGGCTCAATGGGAAACTTTAAAATGCAAATTTTTTCCTCCGCAAGGGTCCTGCATTCCGAACACCACTATTCTATTATCAGCTTGTTGGCATTCATCAGCGTCACTACTATTGCCATCATCATTATCATTACTATCATTTTTCATCATAAAAGTTGTCAAAAAAATATCAAAAATAAAAATATTTATCATGGTCATCATGTAATTTAACATAATACTTGGCATTGATGTCTTGATTAATGCATGTTTTGCTTTCTTGCAGCTCTTATATCTGGACGGTTTACATTTGTGTGCGGAAACGATTTCTTTTACAGAAAGGGAATTGAATGTGAAGACCATTTCCTCGCAGCCATCTATTCCGCAGAAGGAGATACCAATTGTGGGTAAGCATTAAAAAGAAATAACTACATAATTTTGATTTTAGATCATGTAATCGCGAGTCCCAGTTTGGTAGTTCAAATGTTTTTCTATCTACAAGGAATTAAAATGAAGTAAGTTCCTTTGCATTTTTCTGGGAATCAAAATCCCAGCCATAAAACTTTGAGCGTACAAAATATTTCTATAAATCACAACTTGAAATGTTTTGCGATTTTTTGGTGGCCTTGATTTTGGATAATCGAACCCAAATTATTTACAATTCCTTCGCCTTATTAGCTTTAAAGAAATAAATTACCTTTACTCGACTCGTGCTGAAACATTCACTGATGGTTGGCAGTATCTCTAAAAAATATATACGGACGTTTTCAAGTATCTGTGTGAAGTGGTGTACCTAGCAAGGTGTACTTGACTCTATTGTCATTACATAATGTTTATCATTTCAGACGTCAATCTGAGTCATTCTTGCGCTGTTTAAAAGAGAATTTTGAACCTTGCATCGGACCATCTCCGAATTCCATTCTATTGGAATCGCTTAGCATTGTAGTTCTCCAAAGCTTACAAGGAACACAACTACTTTGTGACTCGTCTGTGTATCAAATTGCTTGGGATGATCTTCCACCTCTTCTACGAAAAGTAGCAACTTGTGACAATGATTATTCAGCTGTTGTCGCTGATTGTGGTAGAACGTTCCGTTCCAAGTTTATTCCCGTTCCCTCGCCCCTGTGTGAAGAATTCGAGAATGGAAAATCTTGCATCGATGAGGCAAGGCAAACACATTGCTCCTTTGATGTTCAAACCCTGCGAACTCTCAAGGGTAATATAAATCCATTCTGTGACAACAGAACTCGACCTTTATTTAGAGACGTCGGCAGTTGTCAAAGTATAAACCAGAAACTGGCTTTTGCCGTGCTTATTTTTAGTGTCATGAGCTGTGTTTCTTGCAGGTAGCTCTCCACATATACAGATAGCTCATATATGTTAGACCTGCAATAATCATTGACATCTGGTCTAACTTTTGGTGATGTAAATAGAGACGCATTCTTTTTGTATAGATATCGCTACCGTGAATACTGAGAGAAACAACTTTAAATAAAGAAGGAGCTCGAGGGATGATCATTTTCAGTTTTTTAAACAAATCTCATCTCAACTGCATCATTTTTTCTCAACTGCGTATGAATTTTGTTCATCTTCTGGTAAATAACAGGTCCTTCTTACCTTATAATCCCTGCGGTAAATGAATGAATTTAAAGAACTGTAGATATATTCACGCCCGTTTTAGACCAGGTAACCGTTTTGGACTTCTAATTTTCCAAATCAGAGCCAAGCTAAGTTAACCACTAACTGCATCTATTACCTCAGCAGTCTTCTGGCCTTTAATTTTCATTGGGAAAACAAATGTTGAAGGAATCAAGATTTTTGCCCTGGCATTTACTCGAAATATATTGATTCACAAAGCGATGAGATTTAAGACTCCTGAGGAAGATTTAGCAGAAAAATGCCCTGGTTATGTCGTTCCATTCATATCATATCGCAGAAAAGTACGTTATGTATGACAGCGGCAAGTGAGGTTTTTGCCACCAAATATGACTTCGCAGTAAGCAACAATAAACGTCATCGTCACAACATTGTACAACGTAAACTGTTGCGGTAAACTTAGCGAAAAATGCTTTCTTTGAATATGATTAGGAGTTCTATCACGGTCTTATAGCGAATTTCGGCTATTAAATGACTGTGCACTGTCTTCGCTTGTTTTCGGTCAGTTAATGGTTAAGTTAATTACTACAAATCAAAGTCCTTGTGTGATATCGTAAACGGAAGGGGTCTAGATCGAGATTTGCTCCTGAAATAGAAATAAGCATGCCAAATTTTACAAAACTTTATACATGCCCGGGGAGTTGTTACGCTGTTTATTAAAAGATGAAAGCCAGCCAACTGTGTTTTAACCAATGAATCTTATTTGTTAATCCCCCCCTACATGGAGTAACCATACCAATGTATTGTTTCATACTTTATTTAATTGATGATTTTAAAACATTCCATTTAGGGAGTGATCTAGAAAATACCTCAACTGCTTTACACAAGAGCGCTGGTTAAAAATTTATCATCTACCTTACCATTTCGAAGAAGTTTCGGTGAAGAAACTGTTAAAGGCAGAGTCAATGCTTTTAAGTTGGCGATAGACAGATAAAATTGTGTTTGAAACTTCCAAAATCAAGCAAGTATGCAAACTTTAACATTTCTTTATGGAGCGAAGGTGAGTTTTCTGTTTTCAAAGTGCGCGAATTGAAGTTTCGCCGGATTAAATAAAGAAAAATATGAAATAAGCTTTCGTTGGACTTTTCAAACTTTTATTTCATATTCAGCTACTCGTCAGATTAAGTTGTGCGTCAGGTAAATAACCACAATGACCTTCGGTATTTCATTTTTAGGAAGTGGCTCTTTTCATTTCCCTCAGATCAATGATAGTGATCATGAATGCTGCCATCAATAACGCAGGTTTGTCTACGATTTCTTGTAAATGCGCTATATCCATGAAACATACTTATCTCTTTTTTCCTCCATATTTTTGTTATTAATGTTGAAACATATTAAATCCCTAGAATAATCTTTACAGAAAGTACTATGTTAACCTTGGCTGTTTGTATTGGTATCTGGGGCTTCACTTCCACTTAGTGTTTGTTTAGTTTTCATACACACCTTGTCTTAATTTGCATAGGATTACTTCAATTTTCCATGATCATTATTAAAACGACGAAAGGTTCGGCACTAATATTCGCACCTCCTTTGCGGACCAAATTTATTTTCAAAAAGTTTCCAAATTTTCAGTGAGTTCTCTTTTGATCGTCATATCTCCAAAATTATTTAACATGTTTTGATAATTCTTGTACCGGTTTACTTGTAATTAAATTTTTATTCTTAAAAACAAACATGTGATTTCAAAGAACGTCACTATGATGTCATAAGACTGGTTAATATTTAACCAGAAACAAAACCTTGACTAATTCTCCTATTTTGCCATAAAAATAAATGAAAAGTGATAAGCTTGAAAAATTGATTTTATGGCCAATTCTTTTCTACAGCTCCTGACTATTCATTTGATACCAAATACACTAAGTATATACATATATAGAGAAATAAAACTTGCACTTTTTCCGAACAGGGTCATCGTCTAAAAAAATCTGAAAAAAGAGGTAAAGCAATACAAGAGCTGAAATTTTTTTCTGTCATGTTTTTTTTAATCTATACTTTCAATTAACATTAAAATGATCAGATGCACAAAATCTCACTGATTGGAAGTATCCCTGTCCTTTTGTTAATTTTGCTGGTGATAAATTAGACAGCATGGGGCAGCAAATAATCCCACATCACAATCAGGACAATAAAAATTAGTTTTCCTCTTTGTTATGTTGGTTGTGCATACTATGCACCTCCTTTCAAATCTCTTCCCACTTTCGTTGCAAGGAAGATAAGAAGGAAGATATCTTTCCACAAATCTGGCCTGAGGCTATTCAAGAGATGCTCTACCCCTCTTCTGACGAGCTGAAAAACTGCCAATCAGATCTTTCACCGAATAAATCGAAAGCTATTTAGTTCTTTCTTCCCATGGTTTGGCAATTCATTATGGAGAATAAGGCTATTTTAGATAGCCCTGTCTGTGAGGTCAAATGACAGCCTCGTCCACCACATCTTCTAGAGATAGAGAGTTGTTAATACGACTTCATCTGATCATTTTTGCTGACCCGACCAATATACTTGTTGTACATCAATACTATGGGTGGGTATGTCACTGCCTGCAAGTTTCCATCCTTAGCCTTCCTTTGTACTTCTGAGAGATAAGCAGGAGGAGTATGTAGAATGGAGCCTTTCATTCTTCACAACACACTAACCCGAGGCAAAGTCTTTATTGTGATCTTGTGGAATCGTACACAGGGAAATCCTTTCTGTTCTGTCAGACGGCTCCACAACAGAGTGCTTTTTAACTGTACAGGTTTCCCATAAGTTTTCAAGAAGTAAAGAAATTGTAAAAAAAGACAATACCATTTACTCGTCATGTGTTCCAAAGATTCCACTCAACAGTGTAGCCCAAGCCATGCTGAACTCTACCAGGCTGTTTACCTGTATAAACATCAAAGTCACACAAATATCGATTTATGCTGTCTACTCGACACCATAACTTGATGCCTCTTTTCATAAGCTTCAATGACAGTATTGCTTCAAAGAAGTTATCCCTTTCTACTTCATCATAGCCTTATCAACAGCTTGCTGCCGGTGAGGTTTCTATTACATTGACCCAGCAGCTGACATTTTTAGTTGCCATCTACATGCATGTTGTATAGCAAATCAAGAAATCTTGTTCGAGTCATTACCTTTTGAATGCAGGCATGCCAAGAATCCAATCTTCACTCCTCAAATCTTTCAATGAAGGTAGAGAGTGGAAATTCATTGCAATAAGAGGCCCTAAGAATGCTTTTACTCCTGTCAAATCAACCCGTCTTCAAAGTGATGAGCCTTTCCCAGACTCTTCCAGCTTTTGTTTCGCACATTATCTTGTTTGTTTCACGAATGATTTTGTTTAGCATTGTAATGCATTAGGACAGCGGTAGTTCGCAAATGTATCCGGGAACTTAAAGTATGTGCGAACTTAAGCGTATGCCTTTTGGCGTGCACTTGCTTCACCACAATACAAGCATCCTGTCATCCACTAGCAAGGAGAAAAGTCTTTTGCTGTAGCCTTAGTAGGGCCGACATTACTTCTCGAAATTCAGGAATATCGAACTAACTCCTCTCATCACTCCACTCAAACGTGCCAGAAGGCCACGCTCTCTCCCTTCTTCAGCAGAATCTCCGTTGTTTTCATCAGAGTCATCGTCTTCATCTTCACTGTTGTATTCAGGAAACCGTGGAAAATCGTCTTCATCCTCTTCCTTTGGAATTGAATCTAAGGACTCTGCCGCGTCAGAAAGATCGTCTTCGAAGTCTTCGATGTCCGATCTGGCTCCGTCACAAGGAATATCAAAGATTCCCTCGAAATGGTCGATCAAATTTTGAGTAGCTTACATTATTCTCCTTCATGACATGTTGTAAAAATGTCACTGAAGATCAAAACCCAGCAAATATTGGTAATATTTGGTAATAATGAAAGAATCACGAAAATGCTCGCAAATGAAAGCTACAGGCGTTGTTAACAAAAAATAACCGTAGAGGCCTGGTAAAATTTATTTAGGATAGCCGCTGAGATAAAAACTGCAGTCACGTAAGATATACGATATATCGGACATTGGTCAACAAAGGGTTAAAAACTTATCGGTTTGAGGAAGGTAGAGAAAACTCGGAAAAAATAAAATGATGATGACAAACAAAGACCAAATTCTCAGCGAAGGATTTTAATAATAATAGTAATGGTAATAAAAATGATAATAGCACCAGTGATAGTGATAGTAATAATGATACTAATGTTGGTAACAATGACAATGTCAATTTTGATAATGACGATAAAATCAAAACAACTACTACCAGAGATAATAAAAATGATAATAATATCAAGAACAACAATAACAGAAACGACGGCATTAGCGTAAATATTATTTGCAAATTGACTAAGGCCAGGCTTAAAATTGGCAACATCTCTCAATCCATAAATGCGCAGAACTCTTTTTGCATTAGTGAAAATGGATCCACAAGTCCCAGCGCTATCTAAACATGAGCTATTCAGGTATACCCATATAAGACGGCTAACTCGGAACAGATCTAACTTGGAATCTGTTTCTTTTCTTACTCTGGAGACATATTCTGAAATTGTCTTTTTTAAAAGAAGCTTTAGTTGAACTGGGTAATTTTAAATTACTTTTCCTCAGATTCTGATGATGTCCCAGATGAATGTACATCGTACAACGTTTTCAATAAGCCGGGCAGATATTGGAGCAGTACTGGACATTCTATGATATGCGATAATAATCTTGCCAGTGATCATGACGGTTGGTACCGCTTCGAGGGTGCTGCTGGAATAATGATGGCTACTCATTGTATTCCAATACAAAGTTGCAATAGCCACATGGCGGGTTGGATCGGTGGTGGCGATCACCCCTCCTCAGCTTACCAGAAGGTGACGAGAACAGCGTATATGCATTACGGCTCAAGTTGTGAACATGTGGCTTACCCCGGGACGGAAATACGTAACTGTAGTGGATTCTACGTTTACAAACTGCAATCAGTTAACGGCTGTCACCAGCGGTATTGTGGTGTTAATGGTAAGTGTCACATCAAGAACATCAGGTTTTTTTTTTAAAGAGCTGCACTGCATTGAGCAGCTTTTCTGTAAATATTGTTCACCAGCCTTGTCTCGTTGCTGGAGGTCGCCTGTGGGGTAGATCGCTACTTTTCGGCCACCCCGTTTTCAATGTTGTTACATACTTTGGAGCGGGGCGGAAGGGGTGGGGGAAAATAATGAACAAAGTTCGAGAAAGAAAAATGGTTCGATGGGAAATTAAAAGTCATCTAATTAAAAGGTCACATCGACGCAAGAGGTACGGACCCAAAGATCCAGTAATATGGTAGATTTTTCTTTATAAAGAATTATAAAATGTTCCACTTTATGCAGTTTCAATTGGTTCTTGCGCAAATTGATGAATAAGTGCGAAGCATAAACAACCTTAGTGTCCCAAGCCTTTTTATAGAATTTCTTCCAATAATATTAACATAGGACTATCAATATTAAAAGAAAATCTAGACATATTTTGTTGTGGTAAGAGTTGAAAAAACCTTGATCAATACTGATTTGGTATGAAAAAATGAAGCACTTCTAATGTTTGTGGGTACACTTGAGCGCTGTAGTATCTGGTTTACTCATGATTAGTTGGGCATTAAGCCATTAAGTCATTTCTTAGTCAGAATGATTTCGTCTTCAACAGATGAGAACGATGCATGTCATGCCAATCCTGGCTCAACTGCATGTACCTGTCCATCTGGTTATTCAGGCACTCCTTGTCAAGGTATGTGTGTAAAATTAATTGATGGTAATCACTTACACTCCTTCATAGAACCTTAGTGTAGAGCCTTATCGTTCAGAAAAAAATAGAAAAGGTGTTTTTCTCCCTCTCATTTGCTAATTTGTTTTTTGTTTTCGTTCTCAGTGCAAATTTGAGTAAAACTTCTCACTTTAGATTTTAAGTCAATCCTAGTGAAACGAGAAGTTTGATCTTTAATGACGATAAAGGACAAGAGGCAATGGCCGTTGTGATTGATTTCTTCCCCGAATAAGGTTGTGTTCGATACCGATTATATCCCAATTTTTCCAACCTGTGGATTATATGAGTTAAAAGATTATTGAATTCCCGCCGTTAAGAATTCACATAATTTCCCCACCAGTTTTTTTAACCATTCACTTTGGCCACGTCATGGTAAGGACAAACTTTTAATTGGTTGGTTGTATTTTCCGTGTCATTAGATACCAATGAATGTACCTCAGGAGGCCATAATTGTCACTCACAAGCCATATGTTCCAATACTCCTGGCACATTTACATGCTCTTGTAAAGCTGGTTTTACTGGCGACGGTGTATCTTGTAGCGGTTAGTGTTTGGGCATCTCTTACATCTTTTAAGGTTCTTTAGAGAATCAAGCTTAAAATGGTAGTGAGGTCTCCCCACATGCATATTCATCAACAATTCATATTTGGACAGGAAATAAGTTAAAATTGAAAGCTTGAAAAAGGTGATGGCAATCACTGGTGTTACAGCCACACATGTCGAGAAATCCAAGAATTTTGGTAGATTAAGCTGATTAAATGAACGGTGCAAGATGCTGAAAAAAAGGAAACTAGGAGATATCGTGAAAAAAATGACGAGGGGAAAGAAGAGATTCTATATATTATCGGCTTCTGCTGTGGTGTTATCTTTCAGAGGATTGTGGTATGTCCGAAGGTGAAAATGAACTTCTCTCATATGGGAGATCAGGGATTGATTGCCTGTAGCCAAAAGCGAGTTCTTCGGCCGGTAGATGGGAATGATTGTTCGAAAATTGTTAATAATACTCAACCAAAACGAACGGGTGGAACTTAAAAATAGCAGGACTACATTAAGATTGGTTGTTTGCTTATTTGCTGAATCACTCAGAGCTGTCAATTCGTGCGTAAATAACAATTGATAGCTAATAAATGGTCCACTTATGCTTGAGAGTGAAAAAATAGTTTTGGGGTACGTTATTATTCCACTCTATTCATCAAATTTCTTCTTTTAATGCAGAGTGAGTGGTAGGCTGTAAACTGTTTATTAAAGCCATCATCATTCCATCGAATAGATATTGATAAGAGAGGTATTAGCAATATAAACTTACATAACCCTTGTTCTCATTATCTAAGATATCGACGAATGCACTAATGGTGCCCATGACTGTCACCAAGATGCTGATTGTGAAAACACAGAGGGTGTATTTACTTGTAGTTGTAAACATGGATTCACAGGAGATGGACGTCAATGCACAGGTGATAAATTCATACCTTTTATTCTCTCTCCCAATATAGGGCACTTGCATATCTTTTGATCTTTAATGACTGAAAGGGAAAAAAAAACCAAATCAGCAATTTCTCCAGTTGGAGGCCGTTGGCAACAGTGTATTTTGCAGTTACTTAAAGGTTTTGAAAACGTTAAAAGGTCGATAGATGACCTCTTAGTAGCAAATCTTGATCCTAGATCTCAAAAATCTCTGAAAGTGTTGATTCTTTCCTTCGATTGCAACACAGAAAGTCAGAGTTACACAAGTGTTATAGTTTGTGTGCACGGGCTGATTATATCTCCTTGCCGGTAGATGTTGATGAATGCACAGATGCCTCGCATAACTGTTATGCGAAAGCAGATTGTTCTAACACTCAAGGCTCTTTCGGCTGTGCTTGCATTCAAGGATATTCAGGAAATGGTGTTACATGTACAGGTATGATAGCATAAGAAAATTGTTCTTTAACTATTACGGTCCGCCATTTATGCGCAACTAGTTTATTTGCCTGTAACGCGGTATATTGACTTTTTTTCCTCAATTAATCTGAACCTTAAGCAGACTACACTGGCGACGTCAACAAGGAAATGGGAAACAATCAAATTAATTGGGTGGAACAATGGTTCACCTCGTGCTTTTACAACTTTGTAAACTTGTTCGCCGTTCTTTGAAAAACAAAACCGTGAAATCAACCAAATTTTCGAAGGGAAACCCCCGACCAAAAGTTATCTAAGTTTCCACTTGAGAATCAATGTTGCTCTTACTTGTTTTGGTGAAGTTGAAGAGTGCCGCCTTACGAGACACATAATTCTAACAAAGCATATACATTTATTTTTCAATCGTCTTACTCGGTATTGCTGTCCAGATTGCTTAAGATACCCATTGATTAAGGGGAAACATGTGCCTACTGATCGCTTTATGTGTCCCGCTTTCCTCTCTCCAACCCGGAAACATGAAAATCACTGGAATATGTCTCTTTATAACTTCAGATATCGATGAATGCACCAGCAGCATTGATGACTGCCACAAAGACGCAGAATGTTCCAACACCGATGGTGCGTTTACTTGTAGTTGCAAAGGAGGATTTTCAGGAGATGGTCGACAGTGTGCAGGTGCGGTATCCTCGTATTTTCTTTCCATTTTCATCATCTTTTCTTTTCGTATTCTTCTTTTTTTAATCACTATCGTAGTAAACATTGTAGCAACAATATCATCGTTATAGTCTCGCTACGCACTAGACAATGCACAGGTGTGAAATCCTTAGATTTTATATCCATTTTTGTACTTGTTTTTTATTAAACTTTTCCTTTTTATCATTTTCGTTTTAAGACACTGTAGCAGCATTATCATCGCGTAAATTTCGCCCAGCCCCAACTGATATTAAAAACCTGGATATCACCCCGATTTACATTGTATTTGGCGTATAGAGGGGAAAAAATCAGCAAAAACGAAATAAAACAAAACAGGACCACATTTTATTTGATAGGTATACTTAATTATACTTTGTCCATGTTAACTAAAAATTCCCAAATAACCAAATGTACTAAGCAGGCATTGCAGGTACCGTTTCCCTTTTGAATGTCAAATTTTGTGTAACGAGGTAATGCTGTGTCTGATTGCTTCAGATATTGATGAATGCACAGATGCAACTCACAACTGCCATTCAAATGCGGATTGTTCTAACACTTATGGTGGGTTCAACTGTACTTGTTTTCAAGGATATTCAGGAGATGGTGTTACATGTACTGGTATGAAAGTTGTTATAAATATTATCAATCTACAGCCATACAGCCATACACAGTGTACCTTAATATTTTTGATCGAGATCTCTGGATACTGAAAGTCTTTGCGGTCTAGAAGCTGCAGTTAATGCCTACAATTACCGAATGATCTGCAGAACAAGCGGAATAGTAAGCTATATGAAAGAAACAACATACAAACAAACAAACAAAATACGAGGAGCGAAGAAAAACAAACATGAAAAAAAAATTTACCGTTTTCATCGGCATAATTTATAAGCAAGTTTTCCTTCTACCTTGCCCACGATGCTGTATGGTTTGTTGTTATGAATTAGAACTTTGAACTAAACGATACAATCTCACAGATATTGATGAGTGTGCCACAGCAACTCACAACTGTCATGGTGTTGCTCACTGTTACAATAATGATGGATCATTCACCTGTGAGTGTAGGACTGACTACCAAGGAGACGGTATTTCTTGTGAGCCCTTTGGTGAGTGAGCTAGTTCTTCGTTTGATCACCATAACTACAATTGATAATAACCCCCCACAAAAACTTATGATATATATAATATGTACTTTAGTTCATGCTACACAGTTTATCTCTTTTTCTCCTGATTGATTCATAAGAATACGTTTAACCCGTCCATTGGATCTTGTTTTAACAGGAGATTTCTCTGTAACGATTAAAAACATATCCAAGGACAAATATTTGGCAACTACTGTCAAGCGGTCTGAAAAAAGTATCCATCAGGCAATCATCGAAGATCTTCCAGATAAACCTGTGTTGGAAAGTGTCATGGAATGGCGTTTAATTAGTGAACAGGAGCTGGTAGCTTCTGAATCACCAGTGGGAACTTTAGTCAGTCAGGAACTGCACAGTGGACCATAAATAGGCGATCCGTTCCTTCTGGAAACTATCAAGTAAAATTTACTGCGTCTATTAAATTCGGTGATTCAGTATCCTCAGAAACTCTCAAGGCTTTTGATTACGGCTTTATCAAAGTTATTTCAGCTCCTTTGCGAGCCATAATCGATGGAGGAAGTAGCGTTCTTTGGGGCTCTAAAAGACACTGTTACAGTGGATGGATCCCTTAGCTATGATGGAGATATTGGTCCTGGAAACTACAGTGGGCTGAAATTTACCTGGTCCTGTTATCTTCTTGGAGCTAATACTTCTTTCAAAGACAATTGCTTTGGTTCTTTCAAGGGAGACGTAACTCTAACATCCATAGGCATTATCCCTGATGTGCTTTATCTTAGAAAAAAATACGTTCTCAGACTAACAGTGTCCAAGGATGATCGAAGTCATTTTGCCGAAATTATTTTTGAGATAGCAGCTGGTGAGATACCTCAAGTTAGCTTAAGGTACTTTAAAAGGATTGTTTTATTCAATTCTTCCTCTCTTTCAGTCATCCTCTACACACAATCATTCTGTTTTGGTGAAAACATTACAAAGTGGTGATTGCAGTGGCTTTGTTCTACCTTCAACCAATCACACGCAAAGCTGAGGCTTTTCTCGACTTGGCCTCAAGCAATGTTGAGTGCGTCAGGAATGTGACCCGTCTTTCATATCGTTGTTGTTGTTTTTATTGTTGTCTTTTCCTCAGATCAATGCAAAATGAATTATAACAATCAATCTATTTTAATTCTCTTATTTTCATGCAGGTGTTTTGTGGATTGTGGTAAAATAGTCTCTGCTTCGAATAAGTTTCGAGTAACATCAGAGTGTCTCAATTCCCCCTGTATTGGTTCAGAGTATCTATGGCAATTAATGAGATTCAATAATGATTCAAATCAACTGGAACTCATAAATATTCTACCCAATATGACATCGACTGCTATAAATGCAACCAACATGATTATCAAAAAGAATTCCTTGCAGTCAAGCTCGAAATACACTCTGAACTTAACTGTGATACCCCCCGGTGGAACAGCTGGATTTGCAGTGCTCGAGTTTGAGACAGCTGGGCAGCCCCACAGTGGCTACTGCGTGCCATCAGCCGTTGTAGGTTTCTCTTTGGAAACAAAATTTTCATTTGAATGCTTTGAATGGCAAGATAAAAGTACACCACTATCTTACGAATTTCGTGTTGGGGACGAGCCAATATCCTATGGCACCTCTGCAAAATCTGTTTCGACAGTCTTGCCCTCTGGATTACCGGAAAACGATTATCAGCTGTCAATCAACATTATTATCAAGAATGCTGTTGGTGTGGCCCTTGTGGAGAAGCTCTCTGTGAAGGTAATGATAAAAACTGTATGCCTCTGACGGTTTCTCTAAAAGGACTATGGAATCTATCCAGTGTCACATGAGCACAACTATGATTGATGCGTAGAGTTGAATAGCGTACAAAGTCCTGAGGGATTGTTGCACCCTCCGCACCCAAGTATTAAGAAAACACAGACGTAGACTAAACGGGAAAAGTTTCACCACTCCAAAATTAAAGAAGGAAAAGAAGAATCGAAGCAAAACAATCAAGAAACGAGTAGTTTGCTGATTTAATAATTTTAGTGACCACTTTTGTTTCAAGTACAAGTGAATTTGAGCAATATGAGATTGCTTTAGTAGTCGAAAGGCGCAAAATACTTTTATAAAAAGTAAACTTTCATCCGCCACCTATTAAAGCTTTCAAACATTTGTTCTGTTTTCCACAAGGTGGTGCCATCATCCCAACTCGATCCTTGCCGTTCATCGGTAGAAGAAGTGTCTAAAAAATTGAAAGGTTTCGTCATTGGGGACGACAGCGAGTTGGATAAATTTCTAAAGAAGGGTGAAATTAGTCAAGCCTCTCAACTTGCTATCACTGTTCTCAAATCAGCCAGCGAAGAAACAGAGTGTGGGCAGACGCTCAGCAAAGATACCAAAACACTAGTGGGTCCACTTACTGTAATGTTTTTTTTTATAAGCAGTGGAGAGCTGTGTGTTTGTTTGTTTGATTGATCATTTGTTTGCTTCTTACGCCATCGACAAGAGATTATCTAATACATGTATGTAAAAATTCGTTGTTGTATACCTGATATTAATCTGAGGTAACAATTTCAAAATTTTTTACTCCTTTTAAGCTTTTTTTAGCTCCCAAAAACTTTAGATATTTCATTTACTGGCGTAGATTTCAAGTACGTTAGTGGAAAAGTTTACCTCCATAAGGCCGGAGGACCTTCAGATGTCCCGAACTGTTATGGGTGTAGTCAAACTAGCAGGTGGTAACCAAGATGCTCAATCTTGCAATGACTGTGGAAATTCTGCGGTAAGAATCTAGCCTTCTCTTCTCTTACACAAGAACAGCAAAGTATTACAAAATACATGTACATTGTTTTGATCGTAATCAAATGCCTTTTTTAGAATGAAACTATGAAACTAACGGATGCCACAACAGAACTACTTAAGTCTGTCCTTGGTGACTTAGAGGAGCCATTTTCTGATGAACTAGAAGAATCGGCTGTCAGTATCACCACGTGTCTAAAAAACGTTCTAAAGTCTTCCCCTGAATCAAGCAAAGAAAGTGGAGATTTAAGAAAGAGCACTGAATCTGAGAAGGTATGACAAAATTGGATTCACGAAATTAAGTAAACGAGAGTAACTCATATTATGTTATCCTGTACATATCAAGGAGTTTCACTGAAACGACATCTTGCGTAACTTAACTGCTCCAATTGTTTGCACGGAGATGAGGGTGTTTCTATCAAGATGAAATTTTCTGACCAAATTAAAATATGTGAGCACTAAAAATTAGCTACCACAGACAGAATCAAACAAATAACGCTTGCAAATTCCTAGTCAAGAAATTGATTATCGCTCGGAAATTACATTTAGTACAAAATTTTAACAGAAACTCTTTTTTACCACAGGAGAGTGTGAAGCAAGCTGCTAAAAACTGGACGCTATGAACGACGCATTTTTCGCACGCCTGGTTCCCTCTGAAAATCTTGTCCTAAAAACGCCTGGCTTGACATCGACCCTTAAGAAGGTATCTGCTGACGGTATAAAGGGTCTTAATATGGAAGATGGACCAACAAAATTTAGACTACCAGGAAACCTAGGGAATATGGCTGATGGAAACATCATGCAAAGGTATGGAGTTTTAAAGCGTAGATATACAACAAACCTGGCATTTTCAAAATTGAATGTCATTAGCAACTATCTGTCAACGCTTTTGACGTTTAGCGTTTGCATCAAAAGTTTGAACCTTTTATTTTAAATTACTCTCCTTACGTCACTTATTGCTGCGAAATTGTATTCGATCCAATTGCTTTGATGACTAAGCGTTCCGAAACAATTTTTTTGTGTTTCTCAGTTGCAATGATGGCTTACACATTCTTTACTGCAGTATTGTAGAAAAGTCATACACACAAACTTCGAAATGTTTCTCCAAATACGTTTTATTTTCAGAATACGTGCTGGGTATATCACAGCAGGACACTGATTCTCAAAGTGTGAAACTAGAGGCTTGATCAACTGAATTGGCCACCTCAGATAGTTTCTAAACCTGACTTTTAGAGCGTCCAGCCCTTCGTAGAGCGAATAGTCTCGTTAGTAAATTACGCCTTTTAGTTGAAAAAGTATATCCTCTGTGTTCTGTTTTTGCAGATGAAAGTGCTGACTTTAATCCCTTCTCTTGGGACAATAGCAGCAAGAAAGTCCAGTCCAGTGTCATTAGCCTCGAGCTTCAAACGGAAAATGCAACAAAACTGAATGTTTCAAACCTCGATAGTAACATTGAGATAGTTTATACCTATTTCCACCCCACCTTCAAATACCAGCAACGGATCAGAGCATTATTTTCTAAAGCCAAACCAATTGACTATGAGGAGCTATTACGCCGACCTAGCAGATGTACCTGTTTCCATCAGCCTGGGTGTGGCAAAAGAGGAAACATTAGTTAAAATGTTTGTGAAATTTGGGTCAAGACCTTCCACAGAGGACTCTGACCTCAACTTTACGCTAAAGCTCACGTCAAAGTGCGGGAAATGTGACAAAGAGCGCGGCCAACGAAACTTCGTGTATTCCAGAAGAGAGAATCGTTACCATACTTCCTATCGAACCAAGTCACATTTATATAGGTTATTATATGAAGAATCGAAAAATGTAAGCGAGCATTCCGAGAGACACGGTCATGCTTTGGCCATAGTCGCCAGAGACGATCATGCGTTGGCGTCAAAGATCCACCTCCGAAAGGGATCCTTCAGACGATTGTACCTCAATATAACCCACAAACTGATGTCAACTATACGTTTACTATAACCCAATCAAGTTGTTTGTATTGGTCTGAAGATGAGGAAAAGTGGACATCCGATGGTTGCAGAGTAAGTTTCAATAAAATCATGATTTCAAAAAAATTCTTAGAAAACAGGATAACCAGCCACATTACCCTACAAGGTGAGCTAAATCCTAGAAGGAAATCTATCGACATATACTGATGGCAGGTGTTTTTTTATATTTCCATGGCAGGTCGACGTGGGCTCTAACACCACACATCTCAAATGCCTCTGCAACCATCTGACGTCTTTCGGCGGAAACTTCATTCAAGCTCCCAATCCCATTGACTTCGACAAAGTTTTCACGGAGTTTGCTCGACTTAGCGAGTCGGGCAACATTTCAGTGCTCGTGACAATTGCATGTGCGTTCCTTATTTACTTTGTAGCTCTTATATTTGCAAGGAGGGCTGACAAAAGAGATGAAAGCAAGGTATGAATTTAAGTATTGCATGTAATATTTACGTACAAATCATCCCGCAGTAGTAAACAGTTAAGTGCTTACGATGAGAAAATATGACCTTTTCCAATTTTTACTCTATACCAAAGTGTAGCTTTCTTCTTTATTGTCTCTTACATCCAAAGAAATGAAAGAATGTGTCAAGCAATGTGAAATCAAATTGAAACAGTCTCTTTAAGTTAAGGAGGTGTTTTCGCTGGACATTTCAATTGTTTAGCGGGGAAATAATCGAAAGTTCGGTCTCCCATCCTCAGCTCATGACGTTACTCTTTGTGTGGCACCACTACCATATTAACAAGGTAAACTATGTTATGTTTACTTGTTTTTCGCAGATTTTCTCACCGCTACAAATAAATCTTGTTGAAGAAGGAACATACTACTACGACATGGTTATCAGCACTGGCGTCTGGAAAGATTCAGCAACAACGGCAAACGTAACGATGAGCATTAAAGGAGACAACGATGAACATGATCTCATTACTCTTCAAAAACATGGTGATTTACAGGAAGTTTTTGGTCGAGGAAGTATAAACGGTTTTGTTCTGGTTACAAACGAGTCATTAGGAAATCTAAACGAATTAACTTTGGAACAAGATAATTCAGGCGAAAATCCATCTTGGTTTGTAGAAACAGTGGTAATCAGAGACAGACAAACAGAAGAACGCTGGGTGTTCCCCATAAATAGATGGCTTGCACTTGAAAAACACGATGGGCAGATAGAAATTAGTGTAAAAAGCAAAGCAGTTACATCCTTTTCGGCGGAGGTGAGATCGCGTTTTGGGAGAAAGATAGCTGACAGCCATTTGTGGATGTCAGTCTTCAGTAAAGCGTGCAGTAGTACATTCACGCGCGTGCAAAGAGCGTCGTGTTGTCTTTCAGTTCTCTTCAGTGCAATGATAGCCAATGCCATGTTTTATAATATCGGCGGGGAGTCAGCGGGAGCAATACAAATTGGACCTTTCAAGTTTTCCTGGAGACAAATAGTCGTTGGAGTTACAGAGTGCTATAATAGTTGCACCTGTAAACGTTCTGATAGTGTTTCTGTTTAAGTCTAGTAGAACAAAGGAGAAGAAAGAAGACAAATATAAAGATTCATTTCAGGCACAACAGCTCGTCGATGAAGTAAATGGTCAAGGCTGTATGCTACCACATTTCTGTGTATACATCGCTTGGTTTTCTCTGCTTTGTCACCACTATGACAGCAGCAACATTTACGTTATTTTTATAGTTTAATGTGGGGTAAGGAAGTCGCTGAGCAGTGGCTGGCCTCCATTCTTATTTCCAATGGACAAGACGTTTTTGTTATGCAACCAACAAAGGTCATGTTAGCAGTTATTTTAGTTTCCTTTCTTATGACTAGAAACAAACAGGATGATGTGGAAGAGGGAGATGTAAAAGATGGTGAACTTCGTGACGATAACGTGGATTTTTTAAGTGATAATCCTAAACAACGCTTTAAACAGAGCCTCATGGAGAAAATGCGCATACGAAGCGAAAAGAGGCCTCAGTTAGCAAGTAAAGCGAGGGAAATTGTCTTCCATTTATTATTTGTGTTTCTGCTGTCTGTAGTCTGTTATGGCAACAAGAATGAGAATCGTTTCTTGATGACAACAGAGATGAAAAATATTTTCGCAAGCTTTGATCAGGTATGAACCACTTTGTTTTTTCTCTTTTAGAATTAAACACCGATAACATTAAGGATGACAGTCATAGTGATAATACTGATAGAAATAACGATAACGATGATTAGTAATGGCAACTGAACTGAGTGGAGGCCAATTCGGTTTGTAATCAAGGAGTGATTACTGCTTACCAGTATTACTACTGAGTGAATGGGGCGATATAAAATTTTGTTAGCAGAATTCAAACTATGACTAACTTTGAGAGAAAAACTCGGCATCTATGATGCTTTGCAAAAAAAAAAGAACAAACAAACAGACAAGCAAGCAATTTTTTTCTGACGAAATGCGCGACAATGGCGTGCACATATGACGAGTGCTATCTAATTACACAGGCAAGGCGCGCACACTGGTAAAAAAAACTGTGCAATTAAAAGCATGGCACTTACATTGTCCTAATTAATACCAGACCGGGATGATGAGAATCAATCACGTTCGATAATTCTGTTACAAATAGACTTGATTACAATGATCATGATGAGAGTTATTTCATAATGAGTTAGAGTGGTGTAGTGATCCCCCTCCTTCTACAGTTCTTATCATTTTCATTCATCTTTTTATTAGGTGAAACGAAGTAAAGGCGGCAGTACTAAATGCAGTGTAGAAGTTTGGTTATGTTCAGTTTCTGAATAACATATAAATCACTCCCTTTTACTTAACTTAACTTAACCCAATACAAGTCAATATTATTCCTCAATCTAATTATGTGAACTTACTTTTGTGTTCCGTGTTAAGGTGACTGATTCGCGAAGACTGTCGAGATGGCTGGCAGAGAAGTTTCTACCAAACGTATACAACCAGGACTGGTATAATGGCCTCGAAGAACCAATGATGTTTACATCGCCAATAAGATGTCCATACTGATTGGCATGCCTTGGATGCGACAGTTAAGAATTCTTAAAAGTACGTTTGATGATAATTACATTTGACTCAATTATAATACTATTTTTATACGATTAATTTTATTACGATTCGTTTCAAACTTCTGATTCCTTTTTTTCGTGTCCTGAAGGTCATTGTAAGTCCACTTCCTGCAACTATACCAGACTGCTACTACGATTACTCTCCAGAGATAGAGGACACAACAGAGTTGAGTCTTCCAGGCTGGCGGCCCACTTCCCTTTAATACATCCTGGCCAAAGGCACTTCGAATTTGTCCAAAACCCTGGCGTTACCAGACAGCTGAAACGCTGGACACTGATCCTGTAAAAGCCGTGTACAACACTTATGGAGGAGGTGGTTACGTAGCCGTCTTGGGATATGATGAGCAAACAGCACGTGGCGTTTTAGATGAAACCATTGGCCATGGATGGCTTGATCGAAGTACTCCGATCAGTAATTGTGGAGCTTGCGACGTTCAATATCAATACAAATTTAATTAGCATTGCTACGTTTATCTACGAAATGATTGCAGCTGGTGCAGCCTACACAGTTTATGAGAGTGGACACCCTTGAGTTGTACAGCACAGAGTCGGGGGCTCTCATGTTTTATCTCATTTGCCAGTTTTTATTCTTGGCAATGGTGCTATTCTACCTCATCATGATGTTGTTTCACCTTTACCGACAACGGTTGGGTTTTTTCAAGTCTGTCTGGAATATGGTTGATTTCTTGATGATCATCTCTTCTACAACGTCCGTTGCGTGCTACATGATGAGATCAAAGAAAATCTTAAACAGCATCAATGCAATTCAAAAAAATCCTTTCGAAATAATTCATTTTCATTCTGCTTTAAAATTGGGCCAGCTGGGAAAATGCTTCTATTGCTCTCGCGATTTTTATGGTTACAGTGAAGCTCCTAAATCTTATTCGTTTTAATCCTTACGTCATATATTTGTTTTCATCTTTCCGCCAGTCTGCAGGCTACCAACTGTCCTATTTTGTTTTCTTTGTCATAGTATTCAACGCGTTTGTTATATCAGGAATGCAGCTTTTCGGAGGAGTAGTTTATCATTACTCTAGTTATCTGCATGCTGTTCATTTCGCAATTTGAATTTCTGTTGGGTAAAGCAGTCCCAATTGCTGATCTTCGCAAAGACAAACCTTTTATCGGTCCAACTTTTGTTTTTTTTTCATGTTAATGATGACGATATTTCTTATGAATATGTTGGTATCTGTCCTGAACGAATCCTACACTGACGCTAAGGATAACGCAGAAGGAAGTTCAGAAGAGCTCGAAATGGCGCGCTTCATTGGGGAACGTTTCATGGACTTATTTCAAGAAGGAAAAAGGCGACCAGAATTTAAATTATTTTGTGACGAAACAACTTTTGTCAACATGTGTCGTTCCGAGGCAGAACCGTTATGTTTAAATTCTCAAAGTCTTCTTCAGTGCACGGAGGAACGGTTAGGAAAACTAGATAAAAGACTAAGCGCAGTCATGAGACGGACAGAGAACATCGATGGTGATGAACTAGAGGAGGAGGAAGAGTTTCATTCTCTGCTCTTGTTATTGATTAATTCTCATTAGTATTACGATACGTTAACCTTCATTTTGAGCCGATTTTAGAAGGAACCAACTTTGTGAGATCTCGCTTCTACAAGGCTTCAATTCTTTAAGTTTGAAGTAGTGACAATAATTTTGTCAGTGGACAAGCACGATCATCCTACAACAGGAACCTAGAACAAGTTCGAGTTTATTGATTCTTCATAATATGTTGCTTTTGGTTCCCGTACCGCTCTGGCTTATTTGGCTCACAATCGCAACGTTACTTATGGAATTCCCACATGATTTTTCAGATTAGATATAGGAAATCTGAAACTGAGTAAAGCAGGTCCATGCTCGACGAACACAAGGCGTATAAGTAACAGAAACACACATTAAAAACGATCTCGTCAAGGCGCGCATCCCCTCCAAGACCCACTTCCTGTAAGATATGAAAAATCATGCAAAACTTTCGTAATCGCCAAGAACTTCCTGACTGTAGTTTCACCCCCAAGAAAACCTAAGTTTTACCTGCATTGTCCCTTTTGTTTAAATATCCTGACGTCATTATGATATTGTGTCAGCAAGCTATGTATTCAATGTTGAGGTTTTTTAATTTATTTTAAACTAAGCGTTTTACGGAGTCGATTCAGTCGAGATAGTAATGAAAAATAGCTGAATTAGCAAGAGATGAAGGGAAAATACATGCTTCCGATGGTATAGACTTGCCCATTTATTTTGTAGAATTAATTATCAGAAAAGGTTATGCCCTTACTTATAGCCTAAAATCGACTATCGACCTGGACCACGACCACCTAACACATTCTACGATCAACTCGTAATGTTGACGGCAAAGGAGATTATGAGACTAATCAGCCAGGAATTGGAGGTGAAGCAGGAAATTTTTAGACCCTACAAGGTTTTTCATTTGTTT